>NC_087165.1:23596011-23598511 GCF_035594125.1 Scylla paramamosain
AGATGGTTGAAATAGTCTCTTCTCTCATTTTATTTACCTGGTTTTGCTTTTTTTCTTTTCTTTTTTTTTTTTTTTTTTGTCTTTTGTCTTGTTTTTTCTTACATGAGCTTCATTCGTTGCGTTTCAATATCCGAATCCCGGACGTTCTCACATTGCATCACATTTTCTTTCCCTTGCAATTCCTTTCCTCCTCCTCCTCCTCCTCCTCCTCCTCCTCCTCCTCCTCCTCCTCCTAAGCCAGCTTTATATCATCAGCCGAAAGGTAATACTTTTTTTTTTTTTTTTCCATTGCGTCATTACTTTTTACCTGCGAATTCTTTTGATAATTATCCCTTCAATACATCCCCGATCTTTTTTTCCCTGCTAATAATACCGCTTAACCTAATTTTATCTATCCATATCTGCCTCGTTTAGTTTCTAGTCCATATTTCTTTCCCGTGGTCATTTATATCAGGATCCAGTGTTCTTTGTGCATCCCTAGTTCTCTCTTGGTCTCAGTGACTCCCTTCCTACGTGATCTTTTGTGCCATTCCCGATGAACGTACGTATTCCTCGTCGTCGTCTTCGCTGTTGTCGTCGTCCTTGTTATCATCGCTATCCTCCGCCTCGTCCTCCTCCTCTTCCTTCTCCACATTCCATAACACAAAACTTTCTCCCAGACATTCTCCAATCATCTGTCTGGATCGTCTCAGTCTATTTCAGGCCACACCAGCAAACCCATGACAAATATATGCAGTAAATATATATGTGAAATGGAAAAGAAATAAGAATAATTTAACATGTGTGGAAAAGATTTGGTGTTTTATGTGAAAGATGTAAGAAAGAGAGACGTCATTGGAAGAATTTATTAGCAGTGATTACTATACAGTCTCTCTCTCTCTCTCTCTCTCTCTCTCTCTCTCTCTCTCTCTCTCTCTCTCTCTCTCTCTCTCTCTCTCTCTCTCTCTCTCTCTCTCTCTCTCTCTCTCTCTCTCTCTCACACACACACACACACACACACACACACACACAGAGAGAGAGAGAGAGAGAGAGAGAGAGAGAGAGAGAGAGAGAGAGAGAGAGAGAGAGAGAGAGAGAGAGAGAGAGAGAGAGAGGCTGGCTGTTCGTCCGTTCGTCGGTTCGCGCAAACCTTCCCTACTTTTAGGCAGAGGGCAGCTGAACTAATATCCCATTAACATGTAGATTAGAGGTCCATCTACTCATCTGATCCTCCTGTGCCGGGCCGCGAGGAGGCTGGCGGCAGGAAGGGCCACGTGGTGCAGGAAGCCGGATACTTACTAGGAAATGAGGTGGGGAGGAAGGGTTAAGGTGAAGGACTTGGAGGAGGGACAGCAAGGGAATGTGAGGGCCGGGGATGGGATACAGGTGGGTGAGGAATGTATAGTTAGTTATTAAGGCATGTGTACACCAGACAGGTATGAAATAGGTGTATGGATGAGCTTATGAAACTATGTCTTTTTAAGGGTAGGAGCTGTTGGTATTCTCCTAAGTGTAAAGATACGGAGTGAAATTTGTCTGTCTTTGTACCAACAATTTCTTTTATTAACTACATAATGTTGAATTAGTTGTAAAGCATTACGTCATTTTTTTCTATAACCATAAGAACGAACCATATCTTTACGGCTAGACTTCGCCGATGTTCATGTTAATCGTGATGAGAGTAAACATTGTTATTCATATCTTTTCGCTATGTATTCCTAAGAAATTTTTCTGTGACTTTTTCCTTTACTTTTTTTTTTTTTTTTTTTACAAAGATTTCCTCTTTGCAGGGGCTCCACTGAGAAGCGAGGCTATGGCAGACTAAAGTGAGTACCTGATGCTTAGAGAGAGAGAGAGAGAGAGAGAGAGAGAGAGAGAGAGAGAGAGAGAGAGAGAGAGAGAGAGAGAGAGAGAGAGAGAGAGAGAGACTACTTGACCCCAGAAAAAAAAAATTCTACAAACATATATAACAAAATCATCCTATTCGTTTTACTTAACTCACCCTTCACCAACCACCTTTTTTCCTTCCCCACCGCTCGGAACCCACTCATCACCCACTGCTCCACTATCCCACACCACTCCACCAGCCCACACCACTCCACCAGCACTCCACCAACTTTCCAGAACCCCTTCCCCTACACTCTTCCCTCCCTAAGCTGTCCCTTTTCCCCTTGATCCTCCCCTGCGCCTCCACCCTTGCAGTCTCCTTGCCACGCGCGGTCTTCTCCCCTCAGCCTGCCTTCTAAAAATCATCATCGGCTTCAAGAGGAAAAGATTATCCCTGCAGAGAGAGAGAGAGAGAGAGAGAGAGAGAGAGAGAGAGAGAGAGAGAGAGAGAGAGAGAGAGAGAGAGAGAGAGAGAGAGAGAGAGAGAGAGAGAGAGAGAGAGAGAGAGAGAGATTGTATGTCTGTTGATCTTTCTGTACATGGAGATGAAATGATTGATATTTTCCTTAGTCATACATTGCTTTACGAAACACACACACACACACACACACACACACACACACACACACACACA
>NC_087165.1:23603511-23621011 GCF_035594125.1 Scylla paramamosain
TGCTCCAGATTATTTGATAGATATGATGTGTAAAGTCACATAATCCTTCTCCTCTTCAGATTGGTAAGGTTAAAACGAGTAAATTATAAAGGAAACGCAGCGTAAACCTGCTATAGGAGCAATGACCATGTATGAACAAATAGTGTGTTTAGTTTAATTCTAAAAATGAAAATAAAAAATATAAAAAAATGAGTGAATTGGTAGAAGATAACCATGAAATCCTGTACAAACTCAAACATCCAGTGCTTTCAATATAGAAGTGCTCTGAAACCCTCCGAATACAAACTCACAAGTAGCTAAGTTTGAAATCCTATTACAGTATACTCCACTCGCTCAGTCACACAGGAACACTTTTGCTGCGGGTGTGCGGATCGTGCGGTCTTGTTTTATCATACACACATGAACACAGGAGAGAGAAAAAAAAATGTTCTGCTATTCTGAATTTCACTTTGTTGCATTACTATGTCGTTGCTTTACTACTAGCAGTCATGAAGTCCTTGTTATAGAATTAATTGTGATTGCTTCAATAATGTTCCGTGCAAAGACCCTGTTGACTGTTCAGGCACGTGGTTTCAGGCTCTCTCAGATCCTCCGTTTTTTGTTTACAGACTTATATTATTAGATTTATAGATAAATTGGTAGATAGGCAGACAGACAGACAGATAGACAGACAGACAGATATATTGATTGTTTGATTGATTGATTGACTGACTAATACATAGATAAATAGTTTGATTGACATGCAGACAGATAAATATATAGATAGATAAATAGATGAATAAACTGACTGATTAATTGATGGATGGATAGATAGACAGATTGGTGGTTGGACGGATCGCTTGATAATGTATGAATCAGAGTGAATTGTGAGTCAGATTTCACACAGGCGCCCAGGACAAGACAAGCCAGCAGGAAACACCTCGTGGGCTTGGCGGGGGCGACACACTCCGGGGAATGTGATAAGCCCGCCTTTTAACATAGGACAGGATGACTGAATAGATATTACTGATATGATGCAATAAAATGTGTGTGTTTATGTGGAGGAGGAGAGAAAGACGCTAGGTTGAATTTCTGTTTGTTGTATATATAGTTTGTTTTATCTATCCCTGCCGTCTCGTCTGTCTATCTGTCCGCTCATTAATAAATACTGTAACATAGGCTGTACTTCTAATCAAGTCACTGACCGATAAAAGCAACGTTAAGAGGGAATAAGTCTACTGATACTCACCTGAACGCATGACTGATCACCGCACGTCACCTCATCGTCGTGGGAAAGATGCTAGCTGTCAGAACTCTGCTGTCGTGGCTGCCTATTGGTGACGTCTGGCGGCAGCACCTGACGCAGCCACAGGTGGAGAGGAGTGGGGATCGAGGATGGGGGAGCTATACTGTGGGGCAGGAGGGGAGGGAGGGTGGTGTGATGGATGGTGGTAGTGATTGCGTTGGGAGTGGAGCGGTGACAGGCTGGTGACGGCTGCTTCTGGTGGAGAGTGGCTGAGGGAGTGAGTGGTGAGCATGATGAACCTTCCCTCTCTGTACGAGGTGCATGTGTTCTTCTACCTGTCTGCCTGTGCGTACGTAGCGTCATTTACCTGCTTATGTTTCTCTCTCTCTCTCACACACACACACACACACACACACACACACACACACACACACACACACACACACACACACACACACACCCTTCCTTCCGTCCGTCCTTCCCATCCCCATTACCCAGACCTTCCCCAGCCCTCCAAGACACCCTTTCAAACACCCCCTCCCACACCACCCACCCGCACACCCATCACCAGCCACCCTATACTCACCTATCCACCCCACCCACCCACCCACCCACCCACCCACCCACTCCGCCAGCCCACCCTCCCTTCTTCCCTCACTAACAAACAACTAAACACCGCCACCTACCCTACACTTTTATGCAAATTTCTAAATAACTCTCTTTATCTCCCCCTGGGCCCTTTCTCCCCCCCCCCCTCGGCTGCGGTAGGTGGTTGGTTGTTGTCACGGTAGTTCGGTAGTTCGGCGGCTCGATCACCACCCGACATGCGAGGCTCCGCGTCTTAATGGTCGAGGAAGCGTCTTCATAGAGAAAATGGCTTATTCAGGAGGTTTCATTACGATCACCGGACACGAGGACCAGAGCAGGAGCAGGTGGTGGTGGTGGTGGTGGTGGTGATAAAGGTGTAAGGGAGAGGAAGAAAGATAGGTATAAAAGAGAGAGAGAGAGAGAGAGAGAGAGAGAGAGAGAGAGAGAGAGAGAGAGAGAGAGAGAGAGAGACACACACACACACACGCATTTTCAGCGGAATAAAAATATGAATGGAATTACACGCGGTACGAGAGAACTAGGAATGAAAAGAAGAGAAGTAATGAGGAGTTGCTGCAGAGAGGAACAGGAAAATTAGAGGTGGAGGAAGAAAGAAAAAAAATGAAAGAAACGAGAGAGCAACACAGGAAAAGATGGACAGAGGAAATATAGAGGGAGAAAAATTGAAAGGATGCATGGATAGTGGAAGAACGGAAGAGGGAGAAGGAAAGAGAGAGAGAGAGAGAGAGAGAGAGAGAGAGAGAGAGAGAGAGAGAGAGAGAGAGAGAGAGAGAGAGAGAGAGAGAGAGAGGAAGTGGTTTGGAAACTTTTGAATAATGGAAAGAGTCAGGTGTGTTGCGGGAGGCGAGGCGAGGTGAGGGAGCGCTGCTAGAGTGTGGCAAACGTGCACCTAAGAGTGATGCCGAGGCTGTGCAGCATGACCCTCAATCTTGGCGGACAACCTGCCCATAAAAGTAATGTTAGGTGACTCCAAATTATGGCAACTGTGTCTCCCAGAATGTGAGAGGCGCGTCCCCTGGCTTGTGACAGGTGTAGCGGGGGCGTGGCAGCAGGTGTGGTCTGACGGCGGCGGCAGGTGTGGTCCCTCCGGTGCCCGCGGCGTCCCCCGGGTGGCCGCGGCTGCCGACACACTAATGGTCGGCGCCACTTACTCTCCGCTCATTACAAGTGCGGGGTTTGGGAGGGGGCATGTCGAGGGACGGGAGGGCAAGACATGTCAGCAGAGGGGAGGGGAGGCAAGGCCATGACAGCTGATGGGAGGGAGGGAGGGGAGGGCAGGCCATGTCTAGTGATGAGAGAAGAGGGAAGGCTGTCAGGTGAGGGGAGGGGAGACCATTTCAGGTGAGGGAAGAGAGGCCAGGTCGGTTGAGGGGAAGGAAAGCCACATCAGATAAAGCAGGTCATACCAGGGATTTCATGTCAACTCTTTCTAACGTTAAAACTTTATTCCTTCCTTCTTGGTTTCGCTTTACAAATTAAGCAACAGTTATCAGCTTGAGAATGTTCTGTTTGACGCCCCGTGATAATCAGTCTGATTAGCGCAGGGGAGCTCTCTGTCTGGCACCACATGACAAGCTTTTGTAAATCCTCACTTTACTCATAGCCAGTGTTTTGATGTGTTTACCATGCCACATATTTTTCAGAATTGCATTATCGGGGCCAGGTGAAGTCAGACAGACGTAGAATATTTGTAGTTGTTTCCTTTTCTTTTTCTTTTTTATCTATAAATAATTATTCCTGCCAGCCACGAGGCGCGGTGATCGCATCGGGCTGGGCGGCTTTGCGGTGTGAGGCCACAGTTGTGCTGACCGCCGCTGCAACAGTCCAGGCGGCAACAGATGTAATTGTAAAATATCCACTTCCCCTGCCGTTATCGCAACATTGTGCTGTTTCCTCGAGGCAACACTGCATCCATCACGTGTCACCAGGTGGAAGTGAATTGTTTAGCACCATTGTGGAGAAAATTATACCCAGCCGCCAATACCACGTCCTCATCCTTAACAAGGGACTTCCAGGGGCCACATGGCAAGTGAGCACCACACGCAGCACGGTAGCGCGGAAGGGTAATACCGCACTTAGCTGTGATGGGCGGAAAGGAGAGAGAGGGAGAGAAAGAAAAGTGTGAGTGTTGAAAGGAAGGCAGATGAAATTGCTACACTCTCAGAATACACACGCGCAGAGAGAGAGAGAGAGAGAGAGAGAGAGAGAGAGAGAGAGAGAGAGAGAGAGAGAGAGAGAGAGAGAGAGAGAGAGAGAGAGAGAGAGAGACTAGGGAGTGATGGGGGGGCAGTTGGAAGCCACAGATCTAAGCTTTAATAACTTTAAAAGTCCTGCTCGGCGCCTTGATCCATTCCCGCCACACCGGCAGTATTGATTCATCCCGAGACGCCCCGTGGTGGTGGTGGTGGTGGGGGCGGTGGCGGTGATGGTGGTTAATATGATTGTAGAGCTAGTTATTGTGGTGATGGAGGATGTAACGGTAATGAGAGTGGTGCTGACGTTAGTAATGGTGATAATGGTGACGATAGTGATGGTGGTGACTGTAATGCGAATCTTGTTGCTGTGGATGGTGTTGTTATATTGGTGGTGGTGAGGAATGGTGGTGATAGGGAGTGGAGAAACAGTGATGGTGATCGTTTTGGCTCTGGTGATGATGGTGACGTGCGGTGAGGGCAGAACTTGTGTATATAGTGGATGGTTTTGATGGTGGTGATTCAGAAGGAAATCGTGGTAATGGTGATGTCGGGAAAAGTGATAGAGGAAATGGAAGTAGTAATGGTTATGGTGCGTGATGGTAGTGGGAGTACTTTGCTGTTAATGGTATTTTATGCTTTTGATATTTCTTTTAGGAAGAGGAAGGAGGAGAACGAGGAGGAAGAGGAGAGGAGGAGGAGGTGATGATGGTGGTGGTGACGTAGGAGGAGGAAGTAACTGTGATAGCATAATAGTGGTGATATTAACTAAATGGCTGGGAGAAAGAACGTGATGTGATGATAGAAAGTGTATTACAGTATAACATGTATCACACACACACACACACACACACACACACACACACACACACACACACAGAAACCGTCTGACCTCGTCCCGTAATCAGCTGACAGCCTTCCTTCCTGCCTCCCTCCCTCCATCCCTCCGCCCATCCCTCCTCCCTTCCCAACCTCGCCGCGGCTCCAAGGCGGCCGCAGCGTCTTTGAAGTCTCCTGTGTTTGCCTCTCGACACGTCATCATCAAATACTCGCCACCAAAAAGGGAGGCAAGTGTACCCATTCACGCCTCCACGTTTGCCCTCTCTCTCTCTCTCTCTCTCTCTCTCTCTCTGACGGAAGGACGGAGAGAGGCAAAGAGGAGGAAAGAGGGCAGCAGGTAGTAGCAGTAGTAATGCACCAGAGAGAGAGAGAGAGAGAGAGAGAGAGAGAGAGAGAGAGAGAGAGAGAGAGAGAGGAAGCAGGGTACAACTCCGTGTAGTGAGATGGATGAACGAGAGGTGGTGTTAGTGATGGTTGAGGTAAAGTGAAAAATAAGGAACGTGCAGCACAAACGGAGGGAGGGAGAGAGGGGAAAGAAAAAAAGAGCGTGGGAGGCAGTGAATGAATAAGAAAAGTGGCGGGAGTGATGAATATTAGACCAGCCAACGAACGAGAGAGAGAGAGAGAAGAAAAATGAATGATTGATTGAGTGACTGAGGGAAGAAGGAAGTGAAGGGAGAGAGGGAGGGAAGAAAGCAGGAAAGGAGAGAAAGGAGTAGGAAGTAAGACACGTAAGAGAGAGAGAGAGAGAGAGAGAGAGAGAGAGAGAGAGAGAGAGAGAGAGAGAGAGAGAGAGAGAGAGAGAGAGGGGGCGGGGGGCGGGGCGGAGAGGAGCAGTACTCGCTGGAGGAAGCTAATACGCACACTCAAGGTAACTTATAGACACTCATAATTATGGTAATATATTGTGGCCTTCCGTCGCTATTAGTTACTTTTGTAAATACGAGTATTAACCCGAGAGACGCCCCTGTTTTCCTGCCACCCTGATACCTTTTGGCAGGTGGGCTTGGAGGCACAGCACGTGGGAGGGGGAGGGAGATGGAGGGGAGAGACTTGGGAGGAGTAAGAGAAGGAGGTATGGAGGGAGGAGGAAGGAGGGAAGGGAATCCGTCTCGAACCATTAACTACCTGAGTGAAAACCTGACCGACGTGAACGACCACACGACCATAAGACTCCAGGTGGGGCAGGTAGTGGAGGAGGAGGAGGAGGGGGGAAGTGGAGGAGGAGGAGGGAAGGAGGAGGAGGGGGAGCAGGAGGAGGAAGCAGTGTTGGTTATGGTGGGGGGGTGGTGGAGGAGTGGGGATAAAATATACTACCTTTCACAAGATTCTTCCAGATTTGAGATGGGCAGAGAGAGAGAGAGAGAGAGAGAGAGAGAGAGAGAGAGAGAGAGAGAGAGAGAGAGAGAGAGAGAGAGAGAGAGAGAGGAAAATAGAGAATGGTGATAGTGGTAGTGGTGGTGATGATGGCGTAGTAGATGTTAGGGCGCCTGGCCAACATCAGAGAGGCCGCTGAAGTACTGGCAGTGTCTGGGGAGCCTTAATGTGCCCTCTGGACCCTTCCCTCACTCCCCCTCACTCTCCCCTCACTGCCCCCATTCTTGAAAACCATCCCAAACCATCCCAAACCTTCCCTCGTCCCAATCGGCGGCCGGCCACACGTCACCTTAATGGCCCCGTTCCTCTCTCTGTTTTCCCTTTTGTCTCCCAGCTCGACCCGGGACCTAAATGACCCGATATGACCTTCCAGCGAGCCGTGACGTAGTGCCTGCAGCCGCCCGAGTTGTCACGTGACCACAGTAGGCTTATTGACGTGAAATAGGGAGGCGGTGGTCACTTCGCAGGGCAACGTCTTCAAGTGAGTGGACTCTTGGTGCGCCTTCTTCACCCTAGCGGTCCGGTGCGCTTAGGGTGATGGCAGAGTTGGGGGAAGGTTGCGGGAGGCGCCCTTTGTGTCGCTAAGAGGCAGGAGGATGAGCGAGCGGAGTGTCTGCCATTACTGTGACGCTAAAACTACTCCCACTCCGCCGCCACGCATCTTGATCGTGTTTTGTTCTCGTGTCTCGCGTCCCCTTTCTCATCTGTTACCAAGGATGTTTTGGGGGGATGGGAGTGAGGGAAGAGAGGTGGGAGGAGGAGGAGGAGGAGGAGGAGGAGGAGGAGGAGGAGGAGGAGGAGGAGGAGGAGGAGGAGGAGGAGGAGGAGAAGGACCGCCCACCTCGCCTCTCGTAACTCTCTTGACTCTGCTTTTTTTGCCACAGAGAGAGAGAGAGAGAGAGAGAGAGAGAGAGAGAGAGAGAGAGAGAGAGAGAGAGAGAGAGAGAGAGAGAGAGAACATAGTATTCACAAGCAACATTACCAAAAAGAATCCTTCGTTTGGGACTAAGGAAGTTTACCAATAACCCTCAAAAGAGATTAAGAAGATAATTTTTTTTTTTTTTTTTTTTTAGCCCAAGTCGTCATCTTATTTGCCGAGGTGAATAAATATGCACGGAACCAACAAGATAAGCGCAGTATACATAGAATGGGATAAAATATTGAAGCATTTTCTTTTCTTACCCTCACCACTTACTTCACCTTGCTGACTCCTTCTCCTTCCCATTACTACACCGTCTATTCTTCAGTGTCTTATCGTTCACCACTTGTTTATTTATTTATTTACTTAACGTGCTTAACTACTACTACTACTACTATTACTACTACTACTACTACTATTATTACTACTACTACTTCATTATGGAATCCTTACGACTTATTCTTCACTTCCTCTGTGCTTTCACGTTCTTTGCTACGTGTCATTTTCACCTGCTACTCTTACGTACACCATTCGTACTCTCTCGTCTCCACTAAGCCACTATTTCCAACACACTCCCATTCTACTCTTACTTTTATTATTTAATCAGCTACTTTTTATACACTTACGCTTCACAAGTACTGTACTTACCTTCACAACTTTCACATATAGCTCCTCGTCACCTCTCCACACCACATCACCCACATCCACACTACATAACCCCAAAAAAACCTCACCACTTTCACTTCACATCTTAACACCTCTCCTTTACACCCAGCCCTTCCTTCCCCTTGCCTCAATCTCCCACACCATTGCCTCTTCCTCGTTCTCCTCCTCCTCCCTAGTCATCTCCCTGTGCCACCCATTCTACGGGGCTCCCCAGCAGAAAAATGGTGCGTATCCTGAGAGGGCGTGGAGGGAGGGCGAGTGTGCAGCGTGGGGTGAGAGTGTGGCTAGGGTGAGGGAGGGTGTTCCTGTGCACCATATTGTATCTCCGAGGGACCATTTCCGCCCTCCTCTGCTCATTTGTCTTTTCCACGGGCAGACGGGAATGGAAAGAAGAGAGGAAAAGGCGGAGGAGGAAGAGAGGGGGAGGAGGAAAGAGAAAAGGGAGAAGAGCTTTGCTACTACAACGATTTCCTCCGGGAGGGGAATGGGGATGCTGATGACGGATGCGGAAATAGACATCACCTTTTGTCTGGGGGATGGGCGTGATCCTGGAATGGGAATCGTTGGGTGGTCCGTAAGTGAGTCTAGCTCTGGAATGGTTGTATCACAGGAACCTGGAATGGGCTCTGAATCTACTACAACGGGAATGGCAGTAATGTACGAATATTCCTCCATCTCACGTTCCTGAACTGGAATGTTTTTGGAATACCACGTGGAAGTTGTGAGCTTGTGAACGTTGTGGTGACGGTCACAGGAATCTGGAACGTTCTTAAGATCTACAAGCACTAGGACGAGAATGTGCAGTAACGTGCGAATGTGTTCTTGAAATTGCCCTGAAATGGAATGTTTTTTTTTTTAGTAACTTGTAATGATAAACCTTGGTCGATGGAGAGCCGATCTTAGGAATTCGGAATGGGTTCTGAATACTGTAATGTATGAAAATTCTCCTGAAACTGTCCTTAGCTGGAATGTTTTGAGAATAGTCTGGAATGGTAAACCTGTTATCAGTAAGAATACAATCAAAGAAATCTGGAATGGCCTCTTTATCTAGAACGTATATCACAGCAACAAACGAACAATCCCGCTTACTAACTTCCATCTCTTAAGATTAGTGCAATGTATCACAAACAACCTCGTCAGAGCCAAAAAGTCTGCTGCTGTTTGCTCTACTTTTCCGTGTCTTTTATATTCCAGACTTGGCCCTTAACTTGAATGTTTTTGGAATCGCCTGGAATGGTAGACTAGTGAACGATGTGGGGCCGTGCGGTAGGTATGTTGGAATGGGAGTCACGTTTCTTGGATTAGGGAGCAGCGGCCGCGGTATAAGAGCCTGGTCCCCTGCGTGGCTGTGATGGACGGGGCTGTGATCACTATTTACCTCACCCTACAACCATCACCAACAGAGCGGCGGTCACTTGGCCCATTGCTGCTGTCGCCTTGTCCTCCTGTAGCTCCTCGTCATCAGGAAGCAAGGAAAATGTGTAGTATCGTCTTGGTTGGAAGTCAAACAACATATAGCATTTGTTTTTCCTGTGTTGAGAATTTTCCCTAATCTTAAGTCCTCTGATCTGTTAAGACTCTATCAGTTGTTAAGTTTTATAAGTAGATCGTCAACAGATAAGACTTAACGGTGAGGTAAAACACAAAACACAGTGGAGATAAGTGCATTACGTTACTGGGCTTGTGACCCACCACCAATGTACGTACCTAAGAGCGTTTTCCTTTCTTTAAGTTCCATACCTACACGCGTCACGCTTTCTAAAATACAGACATAAATGAAAGATTAAAAAAAATAAATAAAAAATAGCCTGTGTGATTATTTTTTAGTTTTAATGTGAAATGTGAAGTGTTTGACGCATAGTTTGCTTGATGTTTGTACGCACCTGTCAATTCCTATTTTAAAACAAACCGTATCTTTTATCGGGTAGAGATCTTTATAGAGTAACAGTTCTCTCTCTCTCTCTCTCTCTCTCTCTCTCTCTCTCTCTCTCTCTCTCTCTCTCTCTCTCTCTCTCTCTCTCTCTCTCTCTCTCTCTCTCTCTCTCTCTCTCTCTCTCTCTCTCTCTCTCTCCAAAGTTGTATGCATGAAGTTTGTTTTGTATTCCCCGGGCATTGATATGACTGTCAATTATCTCCACACACACACAGCCCGATGCCCTGCGTCTTTCAGCATCTTGATCACCCGGGCCCTCTGCTCTCCTGTGTCTGGGAGCGTCGGTAAGGACACAGTGATCACGCGCAACTCCTTTTCATAATTAGCCTCGGGAGTCGTGTGTGAGGAGCCATGCCATCGCGGGAACCCTGTGACGGCCTCATGGCACGCGGGGGCTCAGGGCACGCAGGACGAAGAGGCGACCTTCTCCTCGTGTGTGGGTCTGGCGATGGGTGTATTTGGAGGACGTGGGTTAGCACTGTCCCGGCGGCGGCGTGGGGGCGGCCGGGGTATTGTGGCATCGTGGCGCTCTTGAATAAACTCCTCCGTTGCGTAATTCGATCTTGTAGTCGGTTGTTGGTTGTGCACTGTTAGTGAGGGGTTTGCACTCAACCTTCCCTCCCTCCCTCCCTTCTTCTCTCCCTCCCTCCTTCTCCCTAGCTCCCTTTCTGCGTGTCTCTTTCCCTCCAATACCGTTCAGAAATTTGTGGACGTGCCGAGGATACAAATACTACACAAGATATGTACTTTCCATTTCCTTTTATTTCACGTATCCGGATTGGAAGGGGAAAAACTTGAACATTAAGACAGTTAAGCAGAGACCGAGGGCCGGGATGGAGGCTCAGAGGCAGGGGACGAAAATCGAGGAGAGACTGATCAGAGTTGAAAGCTTTGAAAAATATTAAAAAGCGAGTGTTCCCCTCCCTCCCCACTGACGCACACCTATCTCCTTGAATTTCAATCTTACCTCACCGGCCATTTTGTTCGCGTCCTTTACCCTGCTAATTTGTGGGGCGAGGACCTCTCCGAATCCTCCACTGAGACTCCGAGGGAATAAAAAACCAAGCCAAGGTGTCCCGAACTGCATCTTCTGCCGCTTCTCCAGTACAGGACGAGAGGGCTGTGTGTGACTGGGAGATGCAGGGAGGAGGTGGTGTGTTAGGTGGAGGGAAGGTCTGGGAGGGAAAGGCGAATCCAAGGCTGGTGCGGAGGGAACAGTTTGCCGCTGCCAACCTAGTACCCATCAGTGAAATTCAAGAACATTATTAAAACTCTCCAGTTCGGCCTCGCCTTTGGCCTACCTACCTACCTCACGCGTTAAGACACACACACACACACACACACACACACACACACACACACACACACGCGCGCGCGCGCGCTCATACGCATACGCATTCCATTTATCTATCTACTCGTATCTATATTTCCGTGCATATTTGTTTATCAGTATCTATGTTTTTATGTACCTTTTTTTTTTTTCTCTCTCTCTCTCTCTCGTTGATTGTAGAATTTGATGACCAAGCTTAGATTTGTGTATAGATAAGTACGTGTAACTATGTGAGTGTGTATATTCTAGTAAGTAATGTGTTGTTGTTGTTGTTGTTGTTGTTGTTGTTGTTGTTATTGTTGTACAAAACGGCGTTACTGACCATCTCACGTTCCATTCCTGTTATTGTGGGTTTGGTTTACACACACACACACACACACACACACACACACACACACACACACACACACACACACACACACACACACACACACACACACACACACACTTATAGGGACTTTACAGGCTTTACTCCGGCGCGAACGCACTTGCCAGGCATAAAACTTCTCTAATGATCCCGCCCAGTAATTAAAAGTTGCAGTGAGGTATCAAGCAGGTGTGGGGCGGAGCAAGAGGAGGTGTGGGCGAGCTGGCCAGGTACACACACACGCACACACACGCACACACACACGCACTTTCAGATAAGGAGGAGAAGAAAGTTAAAATTACCAGAGCTTTTTCATATTCATCTTTATATATAATGTGGGAGTGAGATCACCTTAGCGGTTAAGTTCATTTGCACGTGAAAGATTGAGAAATATGAGTGTTAATTCAGAAGTACTCGTAGGGCAAGTGAATAAGAAAAATAGTAATAATAATCTAGGAAAAAGTTGAATAGGGAGAGAGACCTTACTTGTTTCGACTTGTGTTTGTTGAAAGTAACTCGGCATCTTGAAAAAAAAAAAAAAAATAGTATATATACGCGTCACTTAAGTAATCTGCTAAGTCAAGAAGCTTAAGAAAAAAGTTGAGTATAAATGAAACACCGGATTTGGTTTCGCTCTATTTCGTTTTCTGTTTCTGGAAAGTAACTCTGTTTCTGAACACAGTGAAGAGCAGGAGTGGTCGTTGAGGCAAACCCATCCTGACTTCTGGCCTGGACTAGACTGATCAACCATAATTTTTTTTTTTCTCTCTCTCTCTCTCTCTCTCTCTCTCTCTCTCTCTCTCTCTCTCTCTCTCTCTCTCTCTCTCTCTCTCTCTCTCTCTCTCTCTCTCTCTCTCTCTCTCTCTAGAAAAGAAAACCTAGGTAAACCAAAGGTGTGCACTGTACCTTTTATTAAGACCTTTCAGCTTCTAGAGAGAGAAGAAAAAAGGTGAGAAACTGTTCTGCTGCTCGTGACAGTCTGCGTGTAGAAAATACTCTTGTAATGAAAAAATAAATAGATAAAATAAATAAACAGGGCAACTGTGTATTTTGACTCTTATGAAACTTTGCTCCTTATGAATAGATATTAAAAAGCTGAAATAATACAAGGACAAGTGCTGTGATTTCTAATAAAAAAAAACCCATTAAGTCCAGGATGTCCCGGAGGTCAGGTGTGAGCCAGATGTGAGAAGTAGAAGCCGGCGAATCAAAGATGTAGTGAGTGGCGGGGAAGGTGGCGCCGAGGCTCTCACAGACAGCTCAGGTGGGAAGTCCTTGAAAAATAGAAAAGGTCGTGAGAACCTTCCTGGGAGGCGGTGAAGGGGACGGACGGGGAGAGGAGAGGTGCTATCAGCCAGATGTGGGAGGAAAGCTATATAGGAGAAGGTTGTTTAGGGAGAGGGAGGAAAGAGAGAGAGGAGGGAAGTTAGGTACACGTAACAGGGTGCAAGATGTCGAGCGGGGAAAAGCGATGGATTATAATGATGATCAGATAAGGCTGGTGCAGACCACGAGATGTGATTGTGAATATGGAATGGCGAGATGAGATGTGATGGAGAGATAAGGCGGCCGGTAAAGGGTGTAATTGGTAATTGTGCCAGATAAGGATCAGATGTAAATATTAGTCAGATGGTGCGATAAGGGTCATCATTTTGGGTCGTGATCAGTGAGTTATTTCTCTTCAGCGGTGCATGTCATGACCTTTATTTATTTCGCTTCCCTTATCAGTGTTTTGGCCTCCTTTTAATGTGTTTATATTATGCTGTGTGGGTCTCGTGTGGTCTCTCACTTATCTCCCCCTCCTCCTCCTCTTCCTCCTCCTCCTCCTCCAACACGAGATTCCCACACATTGCTACTGCTAATATCCTCGTCTCCCTACTTCTTACTATCCTACTTGTCATATCTTTCAGTTCTCCACTCATATCCCTCTTGTCACACCCTCAGCCTCCACCCACACCCTGCCAACCATATTCCTTCTTTTTTTTTTATATATCTACTAACAGACCACACCCTGACAAGTCCTACACTCCTTTCTGCTCTCCACTCCATCTTCGGACTTCAGCCACACCCTGCCACACCCTGCCACACCCTCTACACATCCCTCCAGTCACACCATACTAACAACACCGCTTTCATACCCCTACTGAACACTCTCTATACCGTAATATCCTGCCATACTCCTCTTCCTCTCCCTCCCTCTTGCTGCCCCATCCCGACCCTCCTCACAGCATCCCAGCGATCCCTCTTCATCTCTCGTGGTCCACAGCTCGTCCTCAGCGACCTCCACAGCATGACAACAGGACCCTTCACTGCCCCAGTTTTTCCCCCTTCTTAGACAGCATCCTTGGAAAGCTTTGTGACCGGATCGACTGCTAAAGTTTCCCCTTCAAATAATCACTCATCATTTTCACTTCCCCATCATCATCTTTCTCCTCCTCCTCCTCATCATCAACTCTACTCACTCAGATGCCCTCCTACCCCATTAACTCTCTCTCTCTCTCTCTCTCTCTCTCTCTCTCTCTCTCTCTCTCTCTCTCTCTCTCTCTCTCTCTCTCTCTCTCTCTCTCTCCTTTCCTTCACTATCACCCTCCCTCACCTTCCATCCCCCGGCCCGCTCAAGTCTCCCTCGCTGTTTAATTAGTATGGAGATGCTCGCTTCGCCTCACTCGGGCCTGACCACGGATATGCAGATGAAAGGGCGTCGTGGTGAGGCTGAGGAGAGGGAGGAGGGAAGCGGACACGTGGTGGTGGTGGTGGGAGGAGGAGGAGGGAAGAAAGGAAGGTAGAAACGGATGGGCTGAAAGGAGGAAGAGTATAGGGATAAATTTATGTAGAGGTAGGATGTGGTGTTGATGTGGTGTTGATGTGGTGTGGGGTTGTAGAGGTGGTGATGGTGAAGTGAGTGTGTTTGTGTGTTTGTGTGCGTGTGATTGATGGGGATGATGACTTGCGGCTATACGTGATTGTGATGGGGAAGTGTTTTTTGTTGTGATGGTGAGGGGTGGTGATGATGGTGATGCTTCTAGTGGCGATGGTGGTGATGAAGTTAGTGGGAACAAAGATGTTTGGTTGTATTGGTGATGGTGGAGATGTAATGAGTAGTGATGGTGATGGTTTGATAGTGATAGAGTTTCATTTGTGATTGTATGATAGTGATTCTTGGTGGTGACGGACCTAAGGAGTGATGGTGGTGGTGCTTGTTGTGATCAAAGTGTGTGGTCATCATTAATCACATGCGCGTATTGCTCTTTATTATTATTATTATTATTATTATTATTTTTTTTTTTAACCTTTGCTGTCCCCTCTTTCGACAGTAGATAGATTGATAGATAGGTGGAGTAATGGATGGGTGAATGAATGAATGGGTGGATGGGTAGATGGATAAACAGATAGGCAGTCATACAGATTGGCAGACAGATAGATAAATAGACACATAGTTTGACAGATAGATAGATGAATAATTTATGGATCACTAATTTTTAAGGTACAGAGTTCATTAAGGATACTTGAAATGATCCATACAACTTTTATTGAACTTTACACAACGTTAAGTCTCTGTATACCTTTGCATATGAAATGTTCGGTGGAAGAATTTGTAAACACTGAAAAAGACATATAATGAAAAATATAACTGGAAATGTAAAAGCCAATGGACATGCAACATTCATAAAATGCTTCATGCACTGTCACACTTAAAGTATTGTGTTATTCTTTAATTATTGTTTGTGAAATTCTCCACTGTTTTTTTTTTCATCCCTCAGGTGTGTGGAGCAAGGTGTGTGGAGCAAGGTGGGGCGGCGTGCCTCTGGTAAGTGTGACTATTTCGTTTGGTCTTCAGTTGGTCTAATTATTTTGTTCTCCATGTATCTTTCTATTTTTCTATTTATTTGGCTGCTTGTTTGTGTACTTACTTATCTATCTGTCTATTTGTCTCTGTCTATCTATCTATCTATCTATCTATCTGTCTCTCTTCATATATATATATACTATGTATGTTTCCTTCTGTGTCTCTGTCTGTCTCCTACTTCCATACTCACACACACACACACACACACACACACACACACACACACACTTTATATTTACTAATTAAGCCAAGTAAGGATGTCGTTGCGTTTCCTGAGTTAGCCTGGAAGAGCCGAGCATCGCCACGTGACATGAACACAAACCCGAGCACCGCCTCACTTTACTATTCCTCACCTGTTGACCTTCTCGCCTTGAACCACACAACAGGAGCAACTATTTGTTTTCTGAAGGCTCACTGCAGGGACTGGAGATCACACACTACGGGTATTAATTTTCATAAAACTTTGTGCAAGGACGAGGGAGATTGTATGTTATATAAATAAAAAAAAACTTTATAAGAACATTATATAGATTTGTGGATGTGGATGGTACACGGAAACAGATAGGTATGTTTCATCCAGTGACTGTCACGTCTAGGCCTGATAGCGTCTTGCAGCTGCCTTTGTTTTGTGTGTAACTATGCAGAGGTTGATATTAGCCATTCCTCATGAATTACTGGAAAATACGTACCGCAGTGAAACACATGATTCGCGCTCCTCAAAGTAGATAAAGCGTTTCATTCTGATTGGCCGCATCATCAGGTGTGGGAGGAAAATCAGGCACGTTTCCAAAGATGGAGTGAGGATACCAGCTAACTGTTGCATTAGTGAGGTGGAGGGAACAGAGGTGGGAGTAAATAAAAAGTCTTTGTTTAGCGAGGTGACGTGATCCTGGTGCGTTGGTGCGTCCAGCAATGACCACCATGCACACCTCGGCTGCTCGTCATACTATTCTTGCACCAGCTTCTCTTCTGATTTGATTTGATTTTGATGGTGATTTTCTTTATTGATGCTTATTAACCTTTGAACGTGCTCTATTTGCAGGGATAGGAAGTGATTAAGTTCAGTAAAGCGGGGAATTTATTATATACTTCTTGTGTTGTAAAATAATCGACAATGCCTTACTCGGTAACTAGGAAATATTCTAATGGGAAAAAATTACGGGAAACTCCTGTAATCGTATGCGTTTTCTGGTTAGGAATTACAAACTCTGTTGGCATCTGGAAGTTTTGAATTGTTGAAGGCTCGTGTTTGAGTCTAACAACTAAGTTATTAGTTTAACCTTCTAAGAAATTATTATCGTAGCTACAAGAAATTCCCAGTAGGCTGAGTGCGGCCCAGCGCGGCCAGGCGGTACACATCCATGCCGGGATTGTTAGCATCGGATGATTTTTAATGGCTACTTGGAATGCAATAACTCTGTATTTATGAGTCCAACGCCAACGATTGTCACACCAGTTACTGGCTACATGTGATGCTTCCACAAATGCAAGTTCTGTGTTGGTAATAGTACACAGCAGAGGCTTGGCGCCCTCCTCAAAAGATTATAATGAAAGCCGCGGCTGCACAAGGCCCCCTCCCTGCTTGACATCAGCTGTTAGCGATCTCCACGGTTACTGTATATTCCTCCAGCAGTGACGTATGTTCAGTGACTGCCGCCACCAACTCTTTGACTGTCTTCAGGTAACCTCAGCATTGCTCCTCTGTTGCAACACGGAAAAGTGGCATTCATGAACACTGGCCCAGACACTGCTACGTCCACTACACCCACATATCAGTATATCATGATAACCCTGTGATTCTGTTCGTGCAGTCTGTTGTGGATCGTCCAGCCGGCGTCCGCCGTCACGGCCCAGCAGCTGCCGAGGAGCGACTGTCGGGCCTAATGGCTCGTTTACCCAAGTTCGGTATTTCATTGCTTCATTGGCAGCTCCGAGGCATTTCAGCTCCCGGGCATTAAGGGGACATAAAGGCATTTAAGGAACCGCGTACATCTAGCCCTCTGGGACTTTTTTTTCCTCTCCTCGAAACTTTGAGCCGTTTTTGCTGGGCTTCCAACACTGTACGAGACAGCCTCAGGAATTTTTGTTGCTTCATTTAGCGTCTATTACGACTTGTTTTTATCACTGGCGTAGTTATTGCTTCCTGCTGCAGCTTTTATTGTTGTTGCTATTTGGTGCATCGATAACACTTCATG
>NC_087165.1:23623511-23626011 GCF_035594125.1 Scylla paramamosain
CCACCACCACCACCACCACCACTACTACTACTACTACTACTACTACTACTACTACTACTACTACTACTACTACTACTACTACTAGTACTACTACTACTACTTATACGTGTTACATTATTATTACCACATTTTTCTTACTCTTTCGTAATATAACAACAACAACAACAATAACAACAACTGTTGCTGCTCCTGCTACTGCTGCTACTACTACTACCATTATTACTACTACTACTACTACTACTACTACTACTACTACTACTACTACTAATGCAATGATAATAGTAATAATAATAATAATAATAATAATAGTAATAATAATAATAATAGTAATAATGAAATAACAAGAACAGCAATAATAATGTCTGACTCCTATCATCTTGGCTCTTGATTGTGGTGATGGTTGTGGTGGTAGTGGTGATGGTGGTGGTGGTGGTGGTGGGTGGTGGTCGTCATCATCATCACGACAGTCGTCATAATAATAAATCCGCTTCCAACATTTCATAATGGACCTCGCAGTCTTTCTGAGGACGAGGGAAAAAAGCTCTTAATTACCCGCCACACTGATCCCGAGAGAGAGAGAGAGAGAGAGAGAGAGAGAGAGAGAGAGAGAGAGAGAGAGAGAGAGAGAGAGAGAGAGAGAGAGAGAGAGAGAGAGAGAGAGAGAGAGAGAGAGAGAGAGAGAGAGAGAGAGAGAGCATTAACTACCTAGAACAATGTAATGAAGCTAGTACTGGGTGGCGGGCACAGGAAAAGGCGTTAGGTTAGGTTAGATTAGATTAGGTTAGATTAGGTTAGGTTAGGTTAGGTTTGTTGTGAATATCTTCCCCTGTCAGAGCAAAGACATTAGACAATATAGCTACCCTTCAGCATCCTTCTGGTGGCTGATTTCGTCCCTTACTGCAGTATAATGGAAGCATGGCAGTATATGAGTGCTAAGCAGGGCAAGTCTGTGTAGTGACATGTAGTTATAACCAACGAGGGGACGGCATAAGACAAACACCTGGAAAAGTCCCATTGAAAACAGAGAACCTGCGTAGGGATTAAAGCTGAAAAGAAGTGCAGGAACAGTTAGCCTTTGAGTGCCTTGGCGTTTTCCTCAAGCTTAATAAAATGGTGGTGTGTAAGTGTAGAGTATAATTTTTTTCACGACCATCACAGACAGTAGAAAGAAGTGATGGAAGTGTTCAGACCTTGTTTTTTTTTCTTTTTCTTGTCGTAAATGAGTCTTAGGCTATTGAAATAAAGAGTTGATACAAGTCATCATGTCATTATCAGTGGAAGAGTTAACTTCGATGAGGTTGCCATATTTCCATATCTCTAGTTCAGTGTTGAAGTCACTGTAGTTGAAAAGAAAAAATCGAAATTACAAAAAGGATATAAAAAAAAAAATGGAAAATGCGTGTTTGCAAGAGAGTTGTGACACTTAACACGAGGCTGACCGCAATAAGTGGACAGCAGCTGCTTGACTGAAACAACGACAGCCGCCCATCCTCCCGGCACAGGTAACAGCAGTCAGCGGGCAAACCTGAATAACGACGAGTAACCTTGGAGGCAGCTTTCCATATCGTGAACTGGGGAGTAATTTTCCACACTGGTGAAGGAGTGGAAGGTTATGTGGTGTGTGTGTGTGTGTGTGTGTGTGTGTGTGTGTGTGTGTGTGTGTGTGTGTGTGTGTGTGTGTGTGTGTGTGTGTGTGTGTGTGTGTGTGTGTGTGTGTGTGTGTGTGTGTGTGTGTGTGTGTGTGTGTGTGTTTTCATCCCGCTAGCCCCTACACTCACCTGTGTGATTTACGACTTAACATCAATAGCATCTGAACAATACAGTTCATTGTAAATGTATATAATTTGTGTGTGCAGGGAGCTGTGAACGGGGGCGTGTGGCGTGTGTGGCGGCGCGGGGAGCTGCCCACAAAGCTCTAAACAGAGAATGAGTTTTAGTTCCCCTCGATGCACTGATGAGGCCGAGGGAAGCTGCTGATTGGTGGGTTCATATCCGGCTCTTGACGCTAATTGGCTGCTGGCCGGCGCCTACCTGGCGATTTCAGTTTCCAGCTCTCGCCATTTTTTGAGCGGAAGTGTGTGCGCCTCGCCACCACTCCAGCATCAGACTACACCTTGTTACACTTTTGCCTCACGGCAGCGGCGCAACACGCAAGGGCACGGCGTGAATAATTGATGTCGGTGGCGGTGGCGGTGGTGGTGGCGGCGACGGCACGTGTGGGAGCCTCGCTGGCAGGCAGCCGCGGGGACGACGGTCGCGGAATGAAACCGATCGCTTAATTGACTCATCCGAAATTTAGCGAGGGTCCCTATGCGTTTCCTAAACCCTTTGGGGGAAAGGGGAGGCTCCCTGATCACTGGAAGTTGCGCACGCACGTCCCCCAGGGTCCCCAGACCCGCCAGGCAGGAGCGGCACCTTTGTTTACAAAAGCTCCATGATGGAGAAGCGGGTGCCGGTTCCCTTCTTGTCGGCCTCGGATTGTCCTGTCCAAGAGCGGGGC
>NC_087165.1:23631011-23648511 GCF_035594125.1 Scylla paramamosain
AAGTACTTGATATTAAATTTTTGGAGCAGATTTTTACTAATTTTGATGAAAGGATCGTAATGTAGTAGTGGTAGTAGTACTTATAATAGTAGTAGTAGTAGTAGTAGTAGTCGAAATATGATAATGAAATAATAATGATGATAGTGATAGTAATGATGATGATGATGATGATGATGATGATGATGATGATACTACTACTACTACTAATACTATTACTACTACTACTAATAATAGTTATAATGATAAAGATAGTTATAATGATAAAGATAACGACTTCTAATGATATAAATTACGATTAACTGTTTCGGCCCGCAATAAAACACCGATTTTTTTTTTTTTTTATGTTGGCGTTAAAAAAAAAAATGAGTTAGAGCCTTGCAAAGTTGAAGAAAATGTGGATGTAATTCAGCCAAATGCTACCGGAACCAAAGAAAACGTACCAGTGTGTGTGTGTGTGTGTGTGTGTGTGTGTGTGTGTGTGTGTGTGTGTGTGTGTGTGTGTACCTACGTTATGTTCTGAGTCATGCATCGGTTGTAATTGACCAGAAATTGACCAGGAATTCCATAACTACATAATTAGGCAACGCTCTTCTCTCCCACCACCATTTTATCTCTGAATCCCTCTCATCTTCCCCACCTCCTTCCCCCCCCTCCCCACCCCGGTGCCTGGGAAAGTGACCCCCACACAGGAACAGCTGCCCGCACACCATTTAATCGATTTAACCCATCGCCACCCCTTCCCCCCATTCTCTCTCTCTCTCTCTCTCTCTCTCTCTCTCTCTCTCTCTCTCTCTCTCTCTCTCTCTCTCTCTCTCTCTCTCTCTCTCTCTCTCTCTACTGCCTTTTTTTTTACTTTTTGGGGTTTCGTTTGTAATATGTCAGTTTATTTTGTATCGTTGTTGTTGTTGTTGTTGTTGTTGTTGTTGTTGATGACGATAATGGCGTTGTTATCATTATCATTTTTTTGGGTTGCTACTAAACTACTACTTCTACTACTACTACTACTACTACTACTACTACTAACTACTACTACTACTATTACTACTAACTACTACTACTACTACTACTACTACTACTACTACTACTACTACTACTACTACTACTACTACTACTACTACTACTGCTGTTACTGCTGGTGCTGCTGCAACTCTTACTAGTATTTCTTTTTCTTCAGCTCTCACTACTGCACTACTACTTAAATAAAGAATAAGAAGGAGGATGAAAAGAACAAAGAGGAGGAAGTAAAACAAGAAGAAAAAGGAGGAGGAAAAAAAATGTTGCTATTGTTGTTGTAGTTAGTACTACTGTTGTTCTTGCCTCATTGAGTTAGGATGGAATTTCTGTGTAATAAGATGATAAGACACTAAAAGATAATGTAAGGAGAAAGAACCCTGTGCAAACACAATGAACACATCCACCGTCGTTTAATCTCACTGTATAGATGTGTGTAGCAAGACTGGAGTGCGTATACACGTGGCCAGCTTGTTTTGCTGATCAGGCACTTGATCCTCCTTCGGACACAAGAACGCGCCGCATTTTTCCCACTTTTTATTTCCTTTTCTTTTCTATAATATTTATTATCTGTGTGTTGCAGCGTTGGCTTGTACCTTGAGTACCCCGAGTGCCCGGTGCGCAGGCCATCCGCTCCTGGCCAGGGGGGAAGGGGAAGAGAGATATTTGGGGAGGAAAGAGAGAGAGAGAGAGAGAGAGAGAGAGAGAGAGAGAAGAGAGAGAGAGAGAGAGAGAGAGAGAGAGAGAGAGAGAATAATTATTGGTATCAAGACTCATAAATATAAATAACATAGAGAAAGCGAATATAGGAAATAGAAAAAAAAAAAAAAAAGGCCGTGGGTTGGTGTGCATGGTCTTACATTTTCAAGAGTTCTAGTGGTGATAACATGAGTGAAAATACAGATGTAAATTTAGTAGCCAAGCCCTGTGACAAGGAACACGCGTGGAGCAGCGCGGACATCAGCTGGTTTGTACTCCACCACAGTAAACACACCACTCCTGATCCTACGGTAGTTCCTCGGTAGCTTTTTTTTTTTTTTTTTTCTGTAAGCGTTCACATCGCACACGACTCTGATGTAAGCAGAAATATTGCATGCATAAATAAGTGAAGGGACGGAGAGACACTTGGCATGTGCGTGAGGAGATTATGGATATTTGTGTGAATTGTTTGACGATGGTAAGAGTAGTGGTTCTTTAAACATCTCTGCTAGACGGGATGGAGTGTCAAAGCGTCTTCTAAAACTGTAGGGTAGCTTTTCACCGTTACAACATTTTTCCTTAACATTCTGAGTGCTGATGACGAGACACGTCTGGCTGAGTCTTCTTGAAGGATTTTTATGGACAAAATATATAACCACGAACAGTAAAACGTTTTAGGTTTTCTATCACTCCACTTGTGTTTCGTGGCGTCTCTCAGAACTATATTATAAACTTACACTTATCATTGTATTAAGTTGAGTGGAAGCCATAGTAATAATAGTATAATCTCTCTCATTCTTCACTAAATCGAGACATTACTTGCATCTCGAGACTTCTATTTTTTTTTTTCCCGCCACCTTTATTATAATCAATCAATTAATCTTTTTTTTTTTTTCACCAAATTTGTCATGCACTTCATTCTTTGCTGTCTCGATCTTCTCACAGACGTTCACCATATCAGTGCTGCTTCCCATCCCATGTCTGAGAGAATTCCCATCCTCCACTTAGGCACCGCCATTCGTGTTCTTTCATGTTTTCTCCTCTTTTTTTTATTCAGCAGCCATATCTCTGACCCATGCACCAGTACTAACTAGTCTGGTCTTTCTTCTTCACTTTTCTTTTTTTTCGCCCTTCGATCACTTATGTTTCTGGGTTCCTGGTATCTTATTTTCCGGTCTTTCAATTTACACTTTTCTTAGTTCCGTTAAAGGAGAACATATCTGTTACCGTCTAAAATTATATTGTTTGTAATTAATTTTATAATATGGCATAGAATTTTTTTTTCTTTTTTTTTTCCCTTTTCGTGTATGCTGTGTATCAGTAATGATTGATTTCAACTTTTATGTTAAATATCTTTCATTCATCATCTTTGTTTTTATATAATTGTGATAATTACCCTTCACTTAATTTCTCTATAAGTTCTTCACTTTATTTATTTACTTTTTCTTTCTAAATCGGCAGAGACACATTCCAATACTTAATTTCCATTTGGGAAAATTCCTTAACTTAGCCCATTTTTTTCATGACTTTCCACACTGTTTTCATTGTAAATCGACAGATAAACTCTTCTACTTTTTTTATTATTTTTCTCGGCATGAAGCAATTTATCTTATCTTGTGACGCTCGAATCTCACATCCGGTTCTTCTCCCCTGTAAGGCACTCGCTAATTCCGCAGACACCTCAGATAAATCAGTATCTTCCTCTCGCGTCTTTGGAGGTCTTTATTATGGCACCGTAAGGATCCCGGGGACGTGGCAAGCTTGAGGAAGCAAGGTCTCAGTGGACGTGAAAATACTACAGAAGAATCATATGACACGACTACCCCCTTGTGTGTGTGTGTGTGTGTGTGTGTGTGGAATATTACATTTACCCTGCAAGTAATACCATTAAATATGTATACCTACTCTTCTTCATTAAAGTTAAGTTTGGAATACTGAAAGGACTTTTGCGTACTTTACTTTACTGAGATGAAAAAAGTTTCTAATGCTCCCTATAGAATAAAAAGTAAAATATATGAAAAGAACACCATCTTTTTCTTTCTTTAATATACTCGGAAATTATGCAAATATAGGGCAGAGAGAGAGAGAGAGAGAGAGAGAGAGAGAGAGAGAGAGAGAGAGAGTATCGTGTGATGGAATATAATGTAACATACAGTGATATCAGAAGGGAAACAAAAGAAGGTCTGGGAAGAAATTACAGCAACAGGCTCTTTTAACTCTTAAATCACCTCAGCACCAGCTTTATTTTACTTTAGATGCCACTAAAAGACTTAAGTTAAACACTGTATCATATTCTCCGTAACGATAAGGTTATACATCAATTCCAGTCACTCCTCCACTAATATTATCTTTACTTACTTTATCCAGATAAACTATAGGTGATTTTATTAAGGAAACTGCCTCAAGTACTGAAATTGTTGAGGTGAGACACATTGCTGGTCATGTTTGCGAGTGCCAGTGGTCTTTGTAGCAGTGATGGGAAGCATCCGGCGGTTGATACAAGTATAAGGATTTGCGCCACTGATGAGGGAATTAGTTGTGGCGTGTTTTCCGCTTCCCTCCCACTGTTATTGCTGTAATACTGATGCTGCTGGAATACTATACTGGTGAATACGAGAAAAGGCTAGCATTGGTGAGAAAAACGATTAGACGTGAGTGTGCAGTGAATAAGAAGAAAGTGTAGTGGATGCAACGAAGAGAAAGGTATATCTCTTTTGGACTATTACTACTACTACTACTTCTGCTACTACTACTACTATTACTACTACTACTATCGCCACCACCACCACCACCTGCAAAGCTTTCATGCGTTAGTAGTCAACAGGAAAGATACATAATGAAGGCAAAGACCCAAGATAAACAATAATAGATTTTTTTTTTCCAATTATTTTATGCAATTATGGACTCTTTAGTTAATATGCGTAATCCATCATGCACCAGAAACTGAATGATAATGCAACACAGACCTTGATGAAACGTATGTGGTGAGTTGAGTCGTTTTGTCTTCAGTTCATTGTTCGTAAAGGTTTCGATACAGCTACAAGTGTTTATAGCTCCCCTTGCTTATGAATGAAGTGAATAATCTCCCCGGACTTTAAGGAAATATAGTAATTAGAAAATGTATAAAAATTTAAAAAATAAATAAAACTGGGTGGAAGAGCAATTATGTGGAAAAAAATTAAAGATCTGAATGCGACCATAGAGATTTCGAGAAACAAAGAGTGCAGCAGTGTTCCGTTGTTGGGTTGAAGAAAGAGAGAGTAAGGAAAAGCATTAGGGTTTGTTGGTTCTCTTATGTAAGATTTTAGGCTGGAAGTGTTGAAACTGTGGGAGAGATTATCACAGTAATTCTTGTTGTTGTTGTTGTTGTTGTTGTTGTTGTTGTTGTTATTATTATTATTATTATCATCATCTTCATCATCAGTGCCTCTTCACTACTATTGCTACTGTTATTACTATTGCTAACAAGAGTAGTAGTAGTAGTAGTAGTAGTAGTAGTAGTAGTAGTAGTAGTAGTAGTAGTAGTAACAGTAGTGTAGTAGTAGTAGTAGATAAATGTAGTCGTGGTCATTATTGTTTATCTTCCAGCAGGAGAATCACTTTGTCTCACATTTAGCGGAAACGCCTATCCCTTTCCCCGTCGTGTATATGCAGCAGTCCGCATGAGCAGCGCAATGTTTTACTCGTGTCGTGTGGCGGGAGCGTCCCCTTGAAGCCAGACCAGCTGAGCCCTTCAGAGATAAATAATTTTGATTCTCGCCGGATCCCTTGGTATAATCCGGCGTCTGGCACAGCAGCACTAAGCCTCAACTCTTGCTTGGTCGACGCGAAGCCCCTTTTTAATACCCTACACAAACAGGCATTAATATATTTCCTTTCAATACTCATATGGCCATGTTTATGTGACCCTTTCTTTTATGAGTGAGGGATGAACATTTTATTACACGTGTTCCGTTCATCATTTACCAATACTTGTCTCGATGTCCACACTATAATTCTATAATTCAGGAGCCTGTGTATGTAAGTCAATTTGCCTTTCCCAGTCTTCTTATTCTCTTATTTCCTTGTCTTCTTGTATCCACCCCACATATGATCCTATTGTAATCTCTGTCTTCATGCTCAGCCTATATATATTTATGTATATCACAGCCACTGCATATAAGAGAAGTCTGTTTTGTGTCGCATCTGTATCGCTGCGTGGACGGTGATGTCTCTCTCAGCGGCTGTCGAGGTTGTGGGAGAGAGAAAGAGCGAGGTCTCATCCCTCTTTTTTACTGTCCGCGGGTCCTGTAATGAGATACACGATACAGCTGTAGCGGGAGGCGTAATACAGGAGCAGGAGGTCGGTTTTCTGTCTGGGGTGATGCGTGGGGTGGTGGGGAGAAGGGGACGGCGAGGACTGAGAGTGAGAAATGTCCGTGTGTGTTCTGTTCGTCTCTCGTGTGTTGGTGGCTGTGGGCGGTGTGTCGTGCGTGTGTCTGACCGCTGGGAGGATTTAGTGTAGCTGTTCTGTCCTTGTTATGCACACAGGATATTTATTTTACTGTCGTTTTAATGCGTGGACATGAGTGTACAGCTTATACACACACACACACACACACACACACACACACACACACACACACACACACACACACACACACACACTTGTAATATAATGACAACACAAGCATGCAAGATATTTTTCCTTATCAGCATTCATCATCAGAGGAGGTAGTAATATCAAAGACTGAGATCACTAAGGATAAGGAGTGACAAATGGCAACAATAACAATAGAATTATAATAAGGTCTGGAAAAAATCATATTGGAGAGAGAGAGAGAGAGAGAGAGAGAGAGAGAGAGAGAGAGAGAGAGAGAGAGAGAGAGAGAGAGAGGGGGGGGGGAAGCAAAATAGAAATAAGAATAATGGCGATGCCTTCTGTAGCAACCCTGACTAGTGGTAGCTTTCGTGGAGACTTGAAAAAATAAGAATAAAAAAAAAGAGAGTGAGATGAAGAGGAGGAAGAGGAGGAGGAGGGGAAGAAGAGGGGTGTGGGGGTGTCATTGGTTACTAGCGGACGGGGCATGAGGTGAGGAAAGGCAGGGAGGGAAGGAGGGAGAAAGGAGAAGCCACAAGCCCCCCGTCTTTTTCTCTCCCCCTCCAAGACTCACCCCCCTCTGTACTTAATCCTCGTTTATTCCCTCACTCCCGCCCCCCCTCCCCCATTCTCTCTCTCTCTCTCTCTCTCTCTCTCTCTCTCTCTCTCTCTCTCTCTCTCTCTCTCTCTCTCTCTCTCTCTCTCTCTTTCCCTCAGCACTTTTTTCCTCTCACTCTCAAAAGTAGTGAATGTTGCGGTGTTCATTTTCCCCTTCAGCCACGACTCTTACTTTCCGCTGACACACTCTTCTCTTACCGTGCCTTTCTTCTCAGTCTTTCTCCCTTTCTCTTACCCTCATCTCCCTCTCTCTTTCTCTCTCCCTTTCCCTCCCTCCATCTATAACATCCAGTGCCGCCCTCCCTTCCTCGCCTTTCTCTATTGCATCGGTCCGTCCCTGTTCCCCCTTCCATTTTATCCTCCCTTTCCACCCTCCTGCTCGTCCCTCGCCTTCACCACTGAGCCATGAGGCATTTTTATCCCCCCAGGTGAGGTGAGCGTGGGAGTACCCTGCTGGAGTCCCCCTTTACTGCCCCTGACCCTCTCTCTCTTCTCTCTCACCTCCCTCAGTGCCCCCTCTCTCACCCTCACCTCTTCTCCACTCTCTTTCCCCTCCTGTCTCTCTCCCTCCTTCTCTCCCTCTCTCCCACCCCCCAGTGCGAGGCGAGGTGACATAGCAGGGATCCCTCTTGTCAGTTATGCATCGCCGACTAATAAAAGAAAACGCCGAGTGGGAGCAGCCATCTCGAGATTAGCATAGAATGTCCATCTCATGCTTAATATTCCGAGTCGCGTCTCGCCACTCAGAGGATATATACTACCACAGGGGGAGGCTCTAGCTGTGGTGGGGGGATGAGTGTCGAAGCAGGCCATGGCTTTAGTCTCTCCACTCCCTAAACTCCCCCTAACTACCCCTCCTTATCTCCCCTACCGCACCTCTCTCGCTTTCCCTCCCCAGAGCAGTGAAATATTGGTTAATTTTTTTTTTCTTCGTCTCGTTTTTTCTCTCTTCTTTCTGTGGTGTCCTTGTGTTCGGTTATAGGGAGGGGAAGTGTCGCTCTCCCTCTGTCTCCCCCCATCCCACATCTCCCCAAGTCCCCGCCCCTCCTCGCCCCTGAAGGTGTGAGCGGCAGACGAGAGGCCGTCGTTGACTGGCGTGTGGTTGTAGGGGAGGTGATGGTGGGGTGGTGTAGCGGAGGACGCCGGTAGCATGCTGTGGATGGGGGGGTAAGGGATGGTGGTGGTGGCGGTGGCGGTGGTGGTGGCTGTGCTGGTGCTGGGTGATGGTGGTTGTGGTGGTGGTGGTGGTGGTTGTGTTGTGATGCTATTGGTGGTGATAATGTTGATTGTCGCCATTTTCGTTATGATATTGTTGGTGATGATAATCGGCATGTCAGTAGTACCATTGTTGTTGTTGTTGTTGCTGTTGTTGTGGTTGTTATTATTATTATTATTATTATTATTATTATTATTATTATTATTATTATATTATTATTATTATTATTACTATTATTATTATTATTATTATTATTATTATTATTATTATTATTATTATTATTATTATTATTATTATTATTATTATTATTGCTATTATTGTCATTATTGTATTTTTATCATCATCATCATCATCATCATCATCGATAGCAGCTACAGCAGCAGCAGCAGCAACAACAACAAGATCAGTAACAGTAACAACAACGAGAGCAGCAGCAGCAGCAGGAGTGGCGGTGCTGCAGCTGGGAAATAGACGGACTGGCGGAGGCAGCAAATCCTTAACACAACTGACAGCTCACAGTTCCCCTCTCTCTCTCTTTCTCGCTCTCTTTCTCCCTCTATCTTTACATAATTTTTTGCCGAGTTTTTCACGGTTAGCGTCGCTGTCATAGCTGGGCGGCGGGAGGTAATGCGGCGGCGGGTGTGCGTGTGGGTGCCCCGGGCTGCTCGGAACCGCGAGGACACCCGACTCTCACCCGCACACACCCCGCCGCACGCCACACACTCCCTGCGATGCCTCCCGCCCGCCTAATCAGAGCGGCGGCCGGAGTGGGAGTAGCGGGAGGGAAGGAACTTACACAGGAGTTTATTAGATTATTGAGACTCAGCCGGCGGTGGTTCAGAGCCTGCAGGGATATATAGTTGTGAGGTTTATGGCTTGCCTGGCGAAGGTCAGCTGGCTAAATACCTCCGTAATTGTGAATACTGTCCACTCCTCGCTTCCAAACCCACATGCCAAGGATGCGAGATGTCTTCATTGATATTTATATAATGACAGGATGAGCAAGCTGTTTGTCGATTGGTCAAAGGAGATACTTGCCAGCCAATCTCCGCCCGGCTGGGAAGTTGTGCTCAGCTGCAGGAATGGGTAAATGATATTGAGGATTGTGAATTGTAGATGGGAACTGTTACACCGGAGGAGAGAGAGAGAGAGAGAGAGAGAGAGAGAGAGAGAGAGAGAGAGAGAGAGAGAGAGAGAGAGAGAGAGAGAGAGAGAGAGAGAGAGAGAGAGAGAGAAAATAAGACTAAAAAAAAGGGTGCAGATGGTGATGGGATTGGGAGTAGGAGGGCGGTAGGGAGGGAAGGGAGAGAGATTGGTGAGGGACGAGGGAGGGAAGGAGGAAGAGAGAAGAGGGAAAGGAAGAAAGAATAGCAACTGCTTGATGAAAGATCCGAAGGTACACATCAAAAAAAAAAAAAAATAGCAATTTGATGATGAGGAATGTGTGTGTGTGTCTGTGTGTGTGTGTGTGTGTGTGTGTGTGTGTGTTTATGTTTTAGCGTGCTAATTTTCTGCTTTTTTTTATATATATGTTCGTAAAGCTCAAGGAAAAGTAGAAAAATAATGAAAAAAAAAGAAGAACTCGATGCTTGTCACAGCCTTGTCCAATCAGTCCTGCTGGCGTGGATGAGGCTGAAGTTTGTCGTGCTATTCTCGGCATGCCTGTGCTGCCCCGAGGAAGTGATTGATTTGTTGATTGAGTGTCGCTACATACACGGGCGGGAGGCGTAAATGTTGGCGTCTGAGAAAGTATATTTTGAAGTTTGTAGTGTCTCTCTGACCAGTCATTTGAGAGAGAGAGAGAGAGAGAGAGAGAGAGAGAGAGAGAGAGAGAGAGAGAGAGAGAGAGAGAGAGAGAGAGAGAGAGAGAGAGAGAGAGAGAAATTAGACGATCTAGTGTAAATCATCAGAAAACAAAATATTACAAAAAAAATAAATAAATAAATACGAAAACTCAATAACCACCAAAGTAACCAATCAAACAACTTAACAGAACAAATGAACAACATGTGATGACCGAAAAAAAAATAAAAAAAGATAACAAGCCGCAAAAAACAGATTGCATGTCACAGCAGTAAAGTAGAAAGGAATGGTGGAATGATTACAGGGGAGACTGAGAGACCAAACACACTGCGCCGAGGAAACGATGATGGCCGCTGTATTGAAAAATAGTGAAAGGGGAGAGAGAGGAGAGGCAGCAGAGTCAGAGGCTGAGGGAATGAGAGAGTGAAAGAGAGGTGGACAGCATAATAGTGTTGTAGCACCAACCCTCACATTATGGTGGTGAAACTCGTACCTGAAGTGGTGGAGAGGCAGAGTGGAGGGTGAAAGCAGCTGTTCCAAGGATGCTCAACCCAGTCACTTGTTGGGAGATAAATGACAAACGTGGATGGAGGCGAGTTCACAAATGATATCAGTGAGAGGAGGAGAAGGAGCAGGAGCAGGAGGAGGATGGATAGTGGACGGTGGATGGAGGGATTGTGAATAGCGTTAGTGTTTTGTTTTTTTTCTTATGGTATATTTTTTTTTACCTCTCGTCGTTTTTTTTGGTGCGTACGTAGATGTGATGGAAAGATGAGGACGGTGTGCTCTGCTAGGAGAAGTACGTGGAGGCTGAAGCAAAGTGTTCTGTTATTTGTGTGTGTGTGTTGTGTGTGAGGAAAAAAAAACAAAAAAACATGAGAGAAAAAAAGAAAAAAAGTAAAGTGAAATGTTACACACACACACACACACACACACACACACACACACACACACACACACACACACACACACTCTTTACATACTAATAGCTTCAAAATAAATACTCTCGGTCACACCATCTTGCTTCACACACACACACACACACACACACACACACACACACACACACACACACACACACACACACACACACACACACACACACACACACACACACACACACACACACACACACACACACACACACACACACACACACACACACACACACACACACACACACACACAGAAATGGCCTCCCTTGGCGAGCCTTATGGCAGAACATTTAATTACTGTGTGGTCGTGTGTAAGGTCTGGCATTACCAAGGACGGCAAGGCTATTAAATATACAGGTGAGCTCTCTTCCATTTACATGCTGATTTTTATGATTGTTTTGCCATCATTTCAACCCACGTCCTATATTCCCATAATAATTCTTGCTGGAAGTGTAACATAATGATGAGAATACAAGAGATTACTTTCATATACCTTTATTTTCGTGGTATTAAAGTACTTTAGAGTCTTCTTTTTCTTTTTTTTATCTTTCTCTCTCTTTCCTCATTTATCTTTTTTATTGAACTCGCAGGATGATCATTGTTATTGATCGTTGTGTGTGTGTATGTGTGTGTGTGAATGATTATATAATGCAGGAATTTTTTCCATAATAAAATTCCAAACAACAGCAGATATTTCAATGCCTGATCGTACTACACTTCACTACACTAACTATTGTGTGGCTGAGGCAGTAGAGACAGCGGTGAAAGTGACGCCATAAGGAGTGCGCACTGTTGTGGATCTCATGACACCCAGGACCTTGTGGCTGCCTCCTTCGTATTCACGGTGATGCCGGGGAGGTTAAGAGCAGCGCGTGGCCTGGAAGTCATCAGGACCCCCGGGGTGGTGCTTCTCTCAGGTCTGCACAGGGCTAGAGGTGCACCCTGAGGGGATTACGTGAGTGAGTAAGTGAGTGAGAGAGAGAGAGAGAGAGAGAGAGAGAGAGAGAGAGAGAGAGAGAGAGAGAGAGAGAGAGAGAGAGAGAGAGAGAAGCGGCGACACTCCCGACCTGAAACACAAATACCAATGATGCAGGACAAAGGGATGTGGTAAAAATGTACAAAAGGCCGCGATTCCACGAACAGGAAAAAAGAATCGTAAGAGAGAATAAAGGGAAAACGGGAGTGAGGATAACGCCTCACCCTGGGGCGGCTGCAGGACGCTCCTTCCCTCCCTCTCCCCCCTGCCCTACCATCACTAGCTTCTCTCCTCTCTACCTCCTCTTCCCTCCCTTTTCCTCCCCCGTGCCTCCCTCCCTGTGTACAAAGTGACCGTCCAGTTTAAAGGGAGCAAGTTAGCCCTGAGACAATGGGGTGAGTTGCACTATGCAGATTGCAGTGTTGCCTGAATAGAAGGCAGCAGGCTCTCTCTCTCTCTCTCTCTCTCTCTCTCTCTCTCTCTCTCTCTCTCTCTCTCTCTCTCTCTCTCTCTCTCTCTCTCTCTCTCTCTCTCTCTCTCTCTCTCTCTCGTGTGTGTGTGTGTGTGTGTGTGTGTGCGTGTCGTGCGGCAGGGTGAGGGCCAGGCCTGGTAATAGGTCACCGCTGCACGGGACATCAGAGCCCCGCGGCGTGTGTGGGGCGGTGATGAGAGGGCCGGGAGGTGGAAGGGGCGGCCAGTGGTCATGGGCTGGGAGGAAGGCGGCCAACAGTCATGGGGTGGCGGAGGCAGGCTGCGTGGTGGCCTCGCTGGAATAAGGACCTGAAGGCTGCGGGATGGACGTGGTGAGGGAAGGCTTTCTATGTCGAGATTCTTAATTATTCCTCCGATACGTGGAACAACACAGGACATTTTTTTTTTATTTTCTTTGTTAAACTTAGAATGTGTCAGGTATGAAGGTAAATATGGTTATGGTGACTCGGACATTTAATTGTGAATGTAGGGGAAGTAATTGGGGTGTGTGATGTTCTCATGTTTAATTTAATTTCAAATTTTCAGTGTACAGTGAGATTTGATTAACATTGTGAACATATTTTTAAGGTTTTCGAAGTAATAGTAGTGGTAGTAGTAGTAGTAGTAGTAGTAGTAATGGTGGAAGTAGTAATGACAGCACCTGGCAGGGCGGGGTGCTGTCTTTCTGATGGCTGTCACGGGGTGGCATGAGGGACCGTCCAGCCTCACGCACTCTCCACACATGTTATTTGACCTGCCTGGGAGAATTAAACAGACCCGGGTGATTCCGTACACACACACACACACACACACACACACACACACACACACACACACACACACACACACACACACACACACACACACACACACACGTCAGTGGTGAATGTTTTACGAGAGGTAAAACAGTAAATAGACATTGAGGCAAGGCAAGATGGCTTTAGGTTAGATCCTGTAGACTATACACAACTCTTAAGACACTACTTGAGGCTACCAGTTCACCTCTTTGCAGCAACAGTAGTAGTAGTAGTAGTAGTAGTAGTAGTAGTAGTAGTAGTAGTAGTAGTAGTAGTAGTAGCAGTAGTAGTAGTAGTAGTAGTAGTAGTAGTGGTAGTCTATGTCTAATTTAAAACAATACTTATTATTCTTTAAATGTTCTTGAATGTGAGAATCAGACGGGAGGGCGGAAGGATGGAAACTTCTTTTTCTCGGGAAGTTTTAAACTCACGGAACAAAACAGAAGAAAAGGGAGTTTGTTATTTTTCTTTCATATTTCCTTTATTTTTAATGAAATAAACTGCATTGCGTAACAGTGACAATTATGATAATGGCAATTACCATATGTCACATTGTACAACCTTAACTTTGCTTGCCTTTCTTATTTCTACGTCTTGATTTAGCAACACAGAAATCAAGTATTCATTTCAAAAGTACTTGCATAATCACAGCATTCCACCTGCACATTGGTTGACCTTTTTATTCCTTTTCTCTCAGTAAGCCTTTTTATTGCTCTGAGTTCGCTTGTCTTTCTTGCCTCAGCGCCTTGAAGCATGAACCTAAGTGTCAGCAATTTAATACAAGAACAGGTGCATGAGTGTGACGCAGACTACTTCACCGCACCTCCGTAGTAGCTTTTTTCCTGCTTTTCCCCTGATGATCGGCGTCCGGGGGTTATTACCGTGAGGCACGCGTCCCCCGCCCGAAGTGCCGCCTCAGGGGAAGAAGGAGAAGAGGGGTGTATACGAGGCGGGAACCGGGGGCGCCCCACCACCCTCAGTTACCGTTCATAACTGTAATCCGACTCGCAGTTCCAGTCACTCACCACTCACAATTACCTGTATTACACCTGTCGTGCCTCCTCCTCCCTAATAACGAGGTAGGCGAAGTGTATTGTTGGAAGAAGGGGAGTGAGAGTGGCGGGAACCAGCATGTCGGCCATTATTCACCTCGTGACTCTAACGAGGGCGGAAATAGTCACCTGTGCTAGCCATTTGACAAGTATCGGGTTATCTGGCCAAACCACAATCACAGGTACGTTAGCATGTGACCGCCGCTGACGCCACGCTCGTGTCTGCTGAAGATAAATTCACGGTAGCGAATACTCACTTCCCTTGCACTATGCACCGCTTTAAATGACCTCAGGTGTGTGCTGGCGATGGGGAGGGAGGGAGGGGAGGGTTCTGTAGGTGGGAATGGACTCAGGTGTGGGAGTATCGGGATGGGGATCTGAAAGCATGTGAAAAACAGACGATTCAGGTGTAAATTATAAGGGGAGGTGATATATAGGTGTGTGTGTGTGTGTGTGTGTGTGTGTGTGTGTGTGTGTGTGTGTGTGTGTGTGTGTCTGTGTGTGTGTGTGTGGGAGGGTGCGCTGATTTGCTGGAATTGCTTCAGGTGTATGGGTGAAGGCGATGGATGTGCTGGTGCAGGGTGGAGGTGTGGGCAGGACAGGCAGGTGAGTGGTGTGTCGTGAGTGATGGCGGTGGTCGCGGTGGTTCGTGTATGGCAGGTGTGGGATGATCAGGCGACGCTCTGGTCACAACACCTGAAATATTAAGTGTTTTCGTTCGTTCTCTCTCTCTCTCTCTCTCTCTCTCTCTCTCTCTCTCTCTCTCTCTCTCTCTCTCTCTCTCTCTCTCTCTCTCTCTCTCTCTCTCACGAAGTAAATTCCTAATGAACATCCATTTGCGAAATAAATTCCTCTCGATTTCTTCATGGACTGTTCAGAGGATGTTTGTATAAATTATGATCAGAGAGAGAGAGAGAGAGAGAGAGAGAGAGAGAGAGAGAGAGAGAGAGAGAGAGAGAGAGAGAGAGAGAGAGAGAGAGAGAGAGAGAGAGAAGTAATAATGCAGGGGACCACCTAGGCATGTCAAGTTTAGCTCCAACGACCGGTTCACATTGATGAGTTCCTTACAGTGGTCGTGTCTCCCTACACCTCATTTCCACCTCGCCCTCCCTCTCCCTCTCTCTGATCCCTCGTGTAGTTCGGCGGGCCTCGGAAGTGCTAAGGTCAGTGTATATTTTATTTATTTTTTTCTAACTATACCACTTTACTTCAAGCACACAGTTCCCATAAAACCTTCAGTTAAAATATTGGAGTTTGTAATAAATGCCTTTCTGGGAATTTGTAATCGGTGGTAAGTGAAATTCGTGACGTGAAAATTAATGTTCTGGATGTCTTCTTTCTTTCACCTTTAATAGACAAGTTAACAGGCTCGTAATTTACAAAGGTATATAAAAGTAATAACAGGCTGTGATATGTGACGCGCACACTTATGCTCGTAAATCTGCTAAGAATTCCTGGTGAGATAAATGTGTAAGAAGAAACGATGAAATGTCCTTTTTGCAACTTCTTACTCAATACATAACTTTCCTCTCTCTCTCTCTCTCTCTCTCTCTCTCTCTCTCTCTCTCTCTCTCTCTCTCTCTCTCTCTCTCTCTCTCTCTCTCTCTCTCTCTCTCTCTCTCTCTCTCTCTCTTTTTTACTAACTTACCCACCTACTTACTTATTTACTTATTTTCTGTAGTGTCGTTCTTGTAACAATCGCGACCACGGATCCAGGAAATACTTGCAGTTGTGGGTGACATGTCAAATTACTTCATATTCAGTAAATCTACAAAGAGGTCAAGGCGATAGAAACGTGTCATAAGAAAAAAGGTACCTACCCCTCTTGTCTAGACAGGGCAGATTAGAATTAAGCATCATTATCAGAGGAGCGCAGCTGTCGTCAGTTTTATACGAGTATCTCCCTGGTTTACGACTCTGCCTGTCTCGGGGAACACTCCCTGGCTGCCCTCGGCTTGCGTCACACCACGGGAACGAATGAAATTAATGAGTGCTATTAAATCCCGGTTTTTATTAGAATGCTTGCTTGGAGAGTCAGGCAAGGGGAAAAAATACAGGGTTGGTTTTATTATCACCATGTTAATTCTACTGTTAAGAGCAAGAAGCGGTGTTGGAGGCCCGCTGTGTTTGGGTCGTGCGCCGCCGCGAGGCTGCCACGTTGTTGCGAGAGGTGAAAGGAAGCAACTTAAATATTAAAATTATGTTAAGTTAATGTTTGAGCAAAATTGTGAGTGCTGGATGTCAACAAATATTTTTTTTCATATATCAAAGTAAACAAGTGTTGCCACAGAGGTGTCCTCGGTAAAGCTGATCTGTGATTACCTGGCGTGTTTCGTGAGCGTCACAGGTGTGTAGGCGAGGCTCCGCTACCTCACTTGAAGCTTATCAGTTATCGTCATTAAATATAGGGTTAATGTTTTCGTTTTGACAGAGGACTCGAGCATTCAGAATCCATGTCATTAGTTGTCATTTTATTGAGTAGTTCGTGTGTGTGTGTGTGTGTGTGTGTGTGTGTGTGTGTGTGTGTGTGTGTGTCAGAGGAGAAGAAAAAGGAAGGCCATCCTTTCTCCTTTCATTTATATCATACTAAACTTGACCTACTATTTGATAATAAAAAGGCGCAATTTACCATTATGATAATGCATTCCCTGTTTATATCCAATAGTGTCTGGACGTAATAAACACTTAACATTACAAGAAACATTTGTAGCATCCGTGAAGGCATCTAGAGGAGAAATTTTACGTCACTATACTGAGACCAAGGCTTGACCATTTATTTCTCCATTGACTGTTCATATATGTGACCAGCATGTAATTAATAAGATGTTTGTTGTCACACACACACACACACACACACACACACACACACACACACACACACACACACACACACACACACACACACACACACACACACACACACACACACACACACACACACACACACACACACACACACACACACACACACACACGAAACACTAACTTATTCATCTAAACTGTATATTTATTTATTTGTATTATAAGGAAAGTCTTTTAACATAGAAAAAAAAAATGTAGCATACACTTAAAAAAAAAACAGATCTAACTTATTTATCCATCTACATAATCACTTGTTTTTTATAATGAAAGTTTTTTTTTTTTTTTTTTTAAGGGGAAGGAAACCACATTGCATACTTTACTTCATCCTGCAACGCCATTGAGGATTATGAGCCCCAGTGTCCAGTGGTACAAAGGATGGCCAAAGGGTGTTGGGAATGACTGTACATATGAGGAAAGGGAAGTAGAAAGGCAGAAAGTGTGGCCTTGGCTGGGCTACACGGCTGCTGCTTGACTGGCGTGC
>NC_087165.1:23651011-23666011 GCF_035594125.1 Scylla paramamosain
GTAAAGGTAGTATTAATCAACACCTGAGTGCGGGGTAATTACAATGAATCAAGTGAGGTGGGAGTGACGCCTGGGGTGCAGTGCCGCTCTACTGCCGTCACTGTGCCGCCACGCCTCGCGCCGCCCTTCATTTGAAGAGTCACGTTAAAGTTTGTAAAGTAACATGATTCGTGATATATAATTGTCTTTCGCCTTTTTTATGTGTGTTTTGAAGTGATTGGCATGTCATTAATTATAATTTCATGGTCTTAACCTTTTCTTTTATTTGTTGAATGGTTTAAAAATTCGTGGAAAGCATTTATTTTTCTTAGCGTTCAGTCATCATTAAAAATTACTTGTACTTATCCATAATTTTCTTCTTTCATCTTTTTTTTTTTTTTTTACGCTTCTCTTTCTCTTGTCCTGCTTTGCAATTGTTTTTCACTTACCTTCTGTATCAGCTGCAGTGCATGTCATTTTCCTTCCCAGTTCCTGTTCGCTTATTCTGGCATCTCTCTCTCTCTCTCTCTCTCTCTCTCTCTCTCTCTCTCTCTCTCTCTCTCTCTCTCTCTCTCTCTCTCTCTCTCTCTCTCTCTCTCTCTCTCTCTCTCTCTCTCTCTCTCTCTCTCTCTCTCTCTCTCTCTCTCTCTCTCTCTCATCCCCGTACCATATTCCATTTGTATCACCTCCACTCCTACCCTCCAGCCCTCACCTCTCTCCAGCCCCCAGCCCCACACTTCCCTTCCCTTGTCTTACCATCTCTAATCTCTCCCCTCGCATGATGGAAAAATATACACGAATGAATAATCCATACACACAAGACTTTTTACGCACCGCCCCTGCTGCCTCGCCCCCGCCACAAGCGTCGTAATGGTGACTTCACAGGCCATTAATGGATTTTGATGAGTGTCCTCGGGGGTGCAGGGAGCGAAGTTGGTGTGGAGGTGAGCCGAGGGGGGTGGGGGGAGGATGGAAAATAATTACTCCGAGATTGGTTGTAATTACGGCGTATCGAGGTGGGTCATTACATCGTAGTCACAAGATGTCGAGATTATGCAAATTGCGGCGCGTGGGTCGCTAATCACCATGTGCAAGGAAGTTATCGTTGTCGGGACGGAGTGCGTGTGTGAGGAGAAGGCCTCGTTTTCACTTACTCCGGAAAAGCTGCGTTGGTTCAACATATCGGCTGCTACTTGCTTGTTTCCTTGCGTGTAGTCGTGCATTCGTTTCCTGGTGCGAGAGCCTTCGTTTTCTTGTGCATTCCTGGTCAGAGGTCGAGGGATGTGCTAGATTTCCTTCCCCTATTTCACGTTTTCCTTTAGTCATAAGTCTTTTGTTTTACCAATTGTTCCGCCCTACTAATCCACAGAACCAAAGAATCCAGAGAACTTAAAGCCGGAAAGAAATGAAAAGTAAACACAGTGCAAATGAGTACTGAATGTTACTTGTCATTATCAGTGGCTGTCCATGCATCAGCCTCACCTCGCCTCACCTTCAATCGTCTGCGCCACTACTACCCAAGGAAAGGAATTGGACTATGGTTAGAGCATTCTTTATTTACGTCTTTTTTTTCAGCTTTCTATATTTAAGTTAGCCGCGACTCTGATTCTTGTCTCCTATTTTACTTTATACGTTCCATTACTTCGTACTGTGTTGGTTAGCGAAGTATTGTACTGGTGTTTTTTACTCATCCTTTACACAACTTTCTACTCGTATTTTTAAGGTACCTGTAATGTCCCCGTTTCTCCCTCGTTTTGTTTATTACCTTGTACTGCATTATACACCGCTGGGTGGCGAGGTATATACTGTACTAATGCTCACATGTCTGGTGTACCTATGTTTTGTGTTTATTTAGGGCCTCTCATGAATTGGGCTAGATCAAGTTGGGTAGATTAGATTGGAGAACTTTAACAAACTTAACCCCACCCCAAAAATAGCTGATGTTCATGTGATTCTCTTTACTTGTCTGTCTCTCTGTTTATGCATACCTGCCTCGAACACCCTTTTACTCTATACAGGTTAATTCTGTATAATTGAATCAGGTGTGTGTGGAGCTTGGGTTTCTCACGCGCAGGTTGAACGAGATGGCAAAGAAAGGGTGGGGAGGAGGATGCTTGCCCTCACTGACTGTCTTGTTTGTATGTAGTTTTCTGTTTCTTTCACCGTCGTCTGCTGAGAGAGAGAGAGAGAGAGAGAGAGAGAGAGAGAGAGAGAGAGAGAGAGAGAGAGAGAGAGAGAGAGAGAGAGAGAGAGAGAGAGAGAGAGAGAGAGAGAGAGAGAGAGAGAGAGAGAGTTTGTGTTTGCTTATTTAATTCCATCTTCGTCGCTGTCTTTGTTCACTCGCTGATAACAACTGCTCACAGCACCACCACCACCACCATTACTACTACTACTACTACTTCTACTACTACTACTACCACCACCATACTACTACTAACACAATACCAGCAATAACTACTCTCCTAAACTTCCCTCGGAACAGCAGCAACAACAACCTGCGCCACTATTACTACTACCATCTCTTCCTACCACCACCACCACCACCACCAACCGCGGCCGCTTGATCACTATGTAGAGCAGGGAGTCGGCCGGGGAGGGGGGCTCAGTGCTCCATCACCGGTCGGAGGGGTCTGACGTGCGTCCGCCAGATGCGTCAACCTTCATGTTATTTGGTTCTTATCATCACAATCGTCCTACTGCATATTTGGGCGGGACCCTGGCTGGTGTTTTTGTCCCCGAGTCGGCGCCCCTGATTTGTGGGCTTGTGTGGCGCGGCGATTTGAAAGGAATTTGTTAGAGGGACGGACGAACGAAGCTACTACTGCTGCTGCTTCTGCTACTACTACTACTACTACTACTACTACTACTACTACTACTACTACTACTACTACTACTACTATTACTACTACTACTACTATTACTACTCCTGTTGTTCTTGATGATATTGATGATGATGTTGATAGGGTTGTGTTGTGTTTAGGTCTTGAGGAAGGGTCTCGTGGTTGGGTCTCTCTCTCTCTCTCTCTCTCTCTCTCTCTCTCTCTCTCTCTCTCTCTCTCTCTCTCTCTCTCTCTCTCTCTCTCTCTCTCTATTCATTTATATGTAAGTAAATACGAGTATATGAATAAATAGATATTTACTTACATATTTATTTATTTATCTATTTACTTATATATTCATGTGTGTGTGTGTGTGTGTGTGTGTGTGTGTGTGTGTGTGTGTGTGTGTGTGTGTGTGTGTGTGTGTGTGTGTGTGTGCGCTTGCTTGCTTACTTGTGCATACCTTTGTCGTTACACATCTTACACACACACACACACACACACACACACACACACACACACACACACACACACACACACACACACACACACACACACACACACACACACACACACTGGACGCACCTCCTTCCACCGCACCCCCAAGAATTGTTTGCACCAATACAATAAACAACGTGAAAGCCGTCAACCTGCATTCCAGTGTTTACGAGCGCCTGCGGTGTTCTGCTGCTTGCTCCCAGGCGCTCAGGATTCGACTGTAATGGACGCTTTCTTGGGGAGGCCCTGCACACACACACATACACACACACACACACACACAGACACACACACAGACACACACATTTCTTATTCCCTCTGTCATTGTATCCGTCTCTCCTTACACTCCCTCTCGTCTTCGATATATGAATGAAATACTACTTTGATCTCCTTTGCTCTTAGATTTGTGAATGAACTGATTACGTTTTTCCGTGTAGTATTGGTATGAATGGGAGTCTTCTCGTGTCTTATTTCTATTTTTTTTTGTTTGTTTCTTTATTTTCTCGTGTGTTAACGGAAGTCTTTTTTTTTCTTTTCTTTTTTTTTCTTGTGTTGGGTAGAGGAGGATGAGTGCGTATGGTATTAAGCGTGATATGTACTCTTTTTTTTTTTTCTTATTCGTCACCTCAATTAAAGTTAGTTTGCTTCCTCTCCACTTCATCTCCCTTCCCATGTGTGTAATTTTTCTTCCTAGTCACCAGATAGTCTCTCTCTCTCTCTCTCTCTCTCTCTCTCTCTCTCTCTCTCTCTCTCTCTCTCTCTCTCTCTCTCTCTCTCTCTCTCTCTCTCTCTCTCTCTCTCTCTCTCTCTCTCTCTCTCTCTCTCTCTCTCTCTCTCTCTCTCTCTCTCTCTCTCTCTCTCTCTCTCTCTCTCTCTCTCTCTCTCTCTCTCTCTCTCTCTCTCTCTCTCTCTCTTCGTGTAATCACAAGCGGGATGACTTCATTATAATTTCTCGTTCTAACCTTGATTTCTTCTTTACTCGTTTCCTGCAATACACTCCAACATCTTCTTCTTCTTCTTCTTCTCCTTCATCACCACTATCTCCATTCTCTCCGTCTTCTTCACCGTCTTCATCACCCTTCGCTACCTTGCCCTTCTTCCTCTTCTCATTTCGTCTTCATTTTCCACTTCATCTATTTTTCCCTCTCTTCTTCCACTCTGCAAATCGTCCTTCTCTTTTAGCTATACGCATATCCATCTTCTCTCTCTCTCTCTCTCTCTCTCTCTCTCTCTCTCTCTCTCTCTCTCTCTCTCTCTCTCTCTCTCTCTCTCTCTCTCTCTCTCTCTCTCTCTCTCTCTCTCTCTCTCTCTCTCTCTCTCTCTCTCTCTCTCTCTCTCTCGCTTCCCACCTATAGAGTTACAGGACTGGTAGGGTTGCCGTAGTAAAGAAAAAAAAGGTCTTAATTAATTCATAGATGGTCAAATATCGTCCTGGTAATAAATTATAATGGATTCCAGAGTTGAGGCCATCGGCGTTTCAGAGAGAGAGAGACACACACACACACACACACACACACACAGAGAGAGAGAGAGAGAGAGGAGTTTTATATGGATACAAACACTATGGCTGTATCGGGGCAGCTCGGCTTTAACTTGGCTGCTGGAATAAGGGTTAGCACGTTCCTATAAGAATGTTGAAAGTTGAAAGCTTATTCTGTGCGTGTATACTCCCGTACGCTGCGAGGCTGGGAACGGTACTCCTCGTGGTTAGAAGAGTGAGAAACGAGAGAGAGAGAGAGAGAGAGAGAGAGAGAGAGAGAGAGAGAGAGAGAGAGAGAGAGAGAGAGAGAGAGAGAGAGAGAGAGAGAGAGAGAGAGTTTATGAAGAGAATTGTGCTGCTAATAGTAATAATAATAACGATGATAATAAATGCATAAAATAAGAGGAAACAGATGACAGAAGGTGGGGAGGAGGAGAAGGCTGTGTATGTATGAATGTATCGAGTATTTTTAGTACCGTAATATATGAAGGTAAGTCATATAAGAATAGTCCTTTTGTTTTAAATAGTTCACTTGATGTAACGGATGCCTTTATTTAGCTCAACACCTGTGACACTGCTCTATAACTATATACTTTGCATTTGTGTACGTATGTTTAGACAGACAGAGAGAGAGAGATTGTGTTGCGTTTATTCATATCCACCATTATGTTCTGTGCTGCAGATTGATGGCACAGAGTGATGGCGCCGCGCTGCACAGACGCCAGCCACAACATAAAAGAAGGAAAAGAAAAAAAGCACAGCAGCGGTGGCATGACGGAAGGAGAGACGGAGGGGCGGACGGCGCTCTGCAAAGCCTCAGATTTATGCCAAGGTCAGTCATGGCAGCAACGATTTCTGTGTAATGACTAAGTGAATTCCATGAAAGCAATTATGCGTGGCCATCGATATTCACAACAACCCTTTGCACGAAGCTGTATATAGTTAAGACTGTCCGCGGCAGACTGACAGTAAGGAAATGGAAAATATATTTATTAGCGCAGTGTATACGTACATACCATCGCCCTCACGACGCGGCGAACTATTCAGTCAGTCATCGTGGTGGTGGGAGAGCGAAAGTCCGTCTGTGGTATTCTGAAATGCCTTGTGCTCATATCAGGACTTTTCTGAAGCTACGGGGAATTATTTGTATTGGGTATTTTTTCACATTGTTGATGCTGAATTTTTGTTAAACTATCACTACAGTCATAAAAAAAGCATCTTTGGAAATCCCAGTAACTTTAAAAAGAGGAGGAAGTCGACTTAAGACGCCAAAACGTTCCTGAATGCCATCTTGTGTGTTGCAGTCGTCTTTTTATCCCCACTCGGAATTGATAAGGTGCATGTTATCGTCCACCTCTGCCCTTTACGATACACCAGTTTATTCATCATCGCTTAATCTAAAAATGAAAAAGGAAAAGATTATATATTTCAAGACAGCTCCAGCCAGCCACCTCAGATCCGCGAAGCTCATTCACCGTGTTGCTTTTCGCTGTATAACTCATTTTATCTTTGAGTGTTATAATTGTAAAAAGAAATGTTTATGTATTTCAATTAAGACAACCGTATCCTCTGACCATACTTACGAAGCTTTCAGTTTCCTTCACACTTCTTTTAATTAAATCAGTGTTATACATATCTTTTATTCCGTGTAGAAATATTAAAGGGAAAGGTTATATGCTTTAGTCCACTACACAGCCACTTCCCCTCCCCACAAAAAATGAGACCAAAAAGTTTGCACGCATATACAGTTGTGAATGTTATAAGAAATCAAAATGCACCGATCGGCACTCAAAACATGTTCTTACAGTTCAGTCTTTGTGTTATAGATACCTCACTAGATAAAAAGTAACGTCATGTAACTAAAACATCGAGTTACCTCCACAGGTACGGCACGGAAGGTTCAATTATTGATCATGTTTTGGAGAAAGAGTGTATTCCTGTACTTGCATACCCTCATACACTCAGGCCGCTCAAAGAAAGCAATAACAATTAAACCCGTAATCGTAAAATTGACAATCACCTCGAAACACAAATATCACGTTCATAAGTGAAAGGAATTCCAGTCGATGGAGAAATCTCTGTGATCTGAACAATACAATGCACATAATTAAAGGTCATATTTCAAACTTTCTCGGGGTCCTGACACCAACACGCCCTTGGATTCCTGTGAAAAGTTGGAATCAATGAGGAGAGAGAGAGAGAGAGAGAGAGAGAGAGAGAGAGAGAGAGAGAGAGAGAGAGAGAGAGAGAGAGAGAGAGAGAGAGAGAGAGAGAGAGAATAATGAAAGATAACCCACAGTATCTCTCTCAGGAAGGGTCGGGTTGGGTCAGAGATGAGATGAGGCAGATGGGCGGGGGTGGTGATCACTGCGCGACACAATAACAAGAAATTATTGAAGAATTCGATATCTGGCTGCGGTCAGTCTGTCCCCACTGATGTATTCTTGATCTGGGGCTCCTGTGTGTGTGTGTGTGTGTGTGTGTGTGTGTGTGTGTGTGTTGCCACATCATATACTACGTATGGATGTTCATCTCTGTATGTCTCTGTGGTAACGTGTCATTGAATAAATATGTATTTCTGTTTGTGATTATGTGAGGGAATATTCTTGTTAGTGGCTGCCATCAAGGAGGCGCCTTTTTCGGGTCTGCCCAGCTGGGGAAATGTTCATAACCTTGATGTGGCAAAGATTCATCACACACACACACACACACACACACACACACACACACACACACACACACACACACTTTCCCTTTCCCTGTAGCATGTTAAGTGTAAGTTCAAATATCATGCTTTAGATGTTGATCAGCCGTGCCATTAGGAGCCAGGCACTCAGCCCCCTTCCAACTCAGCCTTGTGTCTCGCCTCGCCTCGCCTGACGTAAGACAAGCACCACCAGCACCACCAGGACACACCACACACGCGCCCCGCCGAGCCACGAGCCACGAGCCACCACTGACGTGTCAAGATAGACAGTTAATCGGGTCATTAAGTGAATATTAAGACGACGTTCACAGTAGCGGCGATGTCAGGTCCATAGCGTATTGAATTTTCACCTATAGGTCGGCAGTAGTTTCTGGTGTGACGGGTCGTGAAGTGGGACGCGGTGGGTGGCGTGACGGGGTGTAACGGGCCGGGCCTGCACACGTCACTGGATGCATATATGGAGAAGTTCTACGAATGCTTGGTTTAAGAAAAGCAGAACGTCCAGTGGTGTCCAGCAGGTGACGGTGTGGCGTGGAAGGGTGAGGTGGAAGAAGTTTAGTTAAGGAATACAAGACTTTGGGTGCAAAATGTGACAGAAAAAGCAAAGTGAGTAAATAGAGGCACTGACTTGTGATAATGTTTACGTCTGAAAGTAAAGAAAATAGGATTTGATTAATCTCGTGAGTTTAGTACAGGAATATTTGTAGTGACTGCTGCTATTGTTTTCTGACACTGACAAAGGTGTTCGACATGTATACACACACACACACACACACACACACACACACACACACACACACACACACACACACACACACACACACACACACACACACACACACACACACACACACACACACACAACGCTTAGCACTGTCACTCACCAGATGTTGAACCAGATTCACGCACCACCTCACCATTCATTACTGTTTATAATGCTCTTAGAAGTTTTTGTCTGTTCCTGTACAGGCAGCACAGCCCGGCATGTCTGTGGCTGTCATGGCTGCTGTGACAGTGACAATGATGGTGATGAATTCATTCATTATGGTTCCTTATTTCATATGATATTAAATTGTAAGTAACAGGAATAATAATGATGTTTATGCTAAAAATATGAAATGATAAAACATAAAGAAATAATAATAATAATAATAATAATAATAATAATAATAATAATAATAATAATAATGATAATAATAATAATAATAATAATAATAATAATAATAATTATTATTATTATTATTATCATCATTACTACTACTACTACTACTACTACTACTACTACTACTACTACTACTACTACTACTACTACTACTTCTACTACTACTACTACAACCGTTATTATAGTGATGTATTATTATTACTATTATTGTTATTATTATTATTATTATTATTATTATTGTTATTATTATTGTCATCACCATCATCATCAGTATTATTTTCATTAATATTGCACCAGAAGAACCACTATTATTAATAACATCATTATCACTATTACTACCACTACCACTACTACTACTACTACTACTACTACTACTACTACTACTACTACCACCACTACTACTGCTGTTACGACTGCTACTACTACTACTACTACTACTACTACTACTACTACTGCTGCTGCTACTGTTGCCATTGTTGATGTGGCTGCCGGTGCCCCTAGTGGTGTTGGAACATGCTCCTGCCGCTGCTCCTGTACTGCTATTACATCGTGTCTGACGAGGAACTGTTTATTATTCATGTGTCATTAAATATTCAATCTCTTTTCCTCGTGGATGTTCCCGAGCAGCAGGACTCTTTCTGGTGCCGAGGATTGTGAGGCGCGGCGGCGGGAATGAGGCGGGAAGGTCGGGGTAGGGTGGGCGTAGTTGGTGCGGGCGGGCGTGAGGGAGGAGGAGGGTAGCCGTGGTGGTGGCGGCGGCGGCGGCCAAGAGGAGCAGCCTCCGTCATAATTATGTTGACGGCTGGCGACCATTACCTCACTATCGCCTTCATCTGGACGTATCAGGCGAGATACCAGACTGATAGACCTCAACCCTAAAGTCACCTCCGCAGTAGGCTGCCCGAAGACTCGTCCATGGGCTGGAGAGGGTGAGGGATGGCCTGTGGTGGTTGGATGCAGTGCACTGATGGCTGGCTCGGGTAGGAAGCGAGGTGTCGTAGGTTTTGCCGAGGGTAACGTGGGGTGTAATATGATAGCAAAGGGCACCGTGGGAGGGGCAGCCGTGCACTAGGTTAAACCGCGGCCAGACCTGCGAACTCGTCGCATTAATAGAGCACCAAACCTACCTTCTACCCGACGGACTAGCTTTCCTCTTTCCTGCAGCAACTCGACACTGACCACCACCACCACCTTGGCCGCCGCCGCCGCCGTCACTCGTGACTTCCAAGGGAGAGGCCACCACTCCTCTCCAAAAAGACAGTTGATAACAGAGATGTGCAAGTAATGGCGCTGAGGCGCTTCAGTGGCCGCTGGAAGGGCGGTTGGGCCTCGGACACACAGGCCACAAATGAAACCGCAGCCTCCACAACGTCGACAAACCCTCCTATTCCTTCGGTGTTGACATCCGCGAAGTCCATCTCCCAATGGTGTCGGTGGAAGGGTGTGTCACTGTGCACGCTGAGTGGCTCCCGTAAACACAAGTTATGCGCCGGGAGTGGCCCGCGCCGTCATTTGCTGAGCTCGGCGCCGAGGGGACACACGAGAAGGCGCCGCAACACCCCGCATGAGTACCTGAAAACTTGCCACCTCCTGCGTCTTCGGACTGAATATTTGAAACAGGGTGTCGCTGGCGGCCGAGGAAGGAGCGACGCCCTGCATCCACCTGTTAACATTTCTGTGGCAAGATGTGTGTGGAAAAAGAATAAATCACGATGGAATAAGGAAGAATTTTCCGGATCGGCCCTAGCGGTGGCGGTGGGAGGTGTCGGCGCGGGTGTGGGCTGGGGGCGCGTCACAGGCCCCGCCTCCACCCTCCTCCAGCTGTTCCAGTGGCGCGCCCACACACCACTTCCAACCCTATTTTGTTCAGATTTTTTTGGCCCCTCGTGTAGACACGTATTCTCACCGAGTGGAGGGAAGTCTTCAGCTTGGTTTTTTCAATAACTGACAGGTTAAGGAAACGGGTGAATAGCGTGAAGGCCGGGCCAGCGTGAGGAGCAGTTTTACCGTACATGCTGATCACCGCGCAAAGACCCGGCCCTCGCTCGCACCACAAGGCGGGACTTCTGACGCCCGTGGATTAATTCACTTCGCTGCCTCGAAATCCCCGTCACCACCAGCTTTCTTGTACTCCTCAAGGCGTACCTCTGCTGCGTCGACGTGTCGAGTACATCCCATGACACTGTCGAAGTCGAAGAAGTGTATCTCCTAAGCTGTCGATACTGAAGGGACACCACCCAGGAGATTTTTTGCGGTCATGTGCGTGTGAATCTGATCACAATCGGCAAGCCTGAAGGTGTGACGTGGGACGCGGACGCCCCGCCTCCAGAGCTCTCCGATTGGCTGAGCGGGTGTTGACGGACCAATCAGTATTGTTGGCGGGTGTCGACCGCTGGTGTGGCGGTCATGACTTGGCGGTCGCCAGTGTAGGTGCGAACGCGCGTTCGGAAGGCTGAGGACCTGTACGTCCCAAGTGTCAGACACCACGCCTCTGCCTCCTACACCTCCCGCTGCCCCTCACACCAGCCTGGGCACCAACCCAAGTATATTCCGGTCCTTATAAGTGCAATCTGGAGGTTGTGAGGAGGCTTGTGTAGTGACGCGCGAGGAAATAGAGAAATAAAAAGCACTGGTGATATTTAGTTATAGCGTGCAAGGAAGTTTTTGGGTGGTGTCGTGCGAGTGTTGAGTGGAGGAGCACCTTGGTGACACCCAAGCATGTTGGTGGAGCGGTGCGGGGCGTGAGGCGCCGGGGCGCTGGAGGTGTAGTGTGTATACCAGGCCCCCTCAAGCACCTGCCTCATGCGATTCGAAAACCTGCAGGAGCTGGGCCACCTTGTCAACTCGCCGCCGCTCAATTCCCCCCCTCCTCCTATCACCCCCCAGGGCCCGGCAGGCAGCATGGCATACCACCCGTTCCTCCTTCAGAGACCCACCGACTTCAGCGTTAATTCTCTCCTGACGCAGTCGCCGTCATACCTGCCGACGCTGGGGTTGCCGGCAGCGGCGGCGGCGGCAGCAGCGGCGGGCTCTCCAAACCCATATAGTTTGTTGCCCAAATTCCCGGCTCACCTCGGCCACCCTTTCACCACCGCTGAGGACGTCCTATCGCAGTCACATGTGCGGCCCCTTCGCTCTCTCATGCCGGAGGAGGACGGTGTTGTGGACGACCCAAAGGTCACCCTCGAGTGCAAGGATTTATGGGAGAAGTTCCACAAGCTAGGCACCGAAATGGTTATCACCAAGTCTGGCAGGTAAGAACGCTGGCATCGCTGGGCTGTCATTCCCCGGCCTGGCAGTCTGCTTCACCTCGAGTGTGTGTGTGGTGTTAGTGCAAATATTCTCAATCACTGCATGGACCTGCTAGTCACTCCAGATGTGAATGAGAACATTTGATCTATTTTATTCTAGTTTAATATTACCATGAGCCCATGCATTAGTCCCTCAGTGTAATTAAATGCAGTAATAATTATGCTAAGGTGACAGGAGTCCTCGGACACGTTGTGTTTCCATGTATTGGTTGAGCCGTTAAGGTTAGGATGAGTGATAAGCCTAAGATACCCACTAGTGGTCACACAGCTCATTAGAAAAAAACATTCTCCAAGTGTGAAAGTGATGTTATCTGAGCTGTGCGGCCTCTGTGTGGCCCCCAAATTTGTAACTTTTCACTTGTTTCGGAGGACATCGCTCAGAATCATCATCCCTTTAACGGAGGGCCAATCTGAGATTAGTGGAAGCCCGTAAATTAGAAGTTTATGTGAGAAAAAATAGGTAAAAGAATTAGATGTAATTATTAAAATCATTTATTGCGTAGTCTGTATTTATTTTCATCTTGAGGTTGTCAGTGTGTGTGTGTGAGTATATATATATATATATATATATATATATATATATATATATATATATATATATATATATATATATATATATATATATATATATATATATATATATATATATATATGAAATGTATACAGTATGTCGTGAGTAGCGATGAGTGTTAATGTTTGCAGAGTAGCTAGTGAGAGGATGCAGGACCATTTGCCCAGCCATACAGGAGCCTTCATCATTATTGTCCCTTAAATATCTGTTGCAACGGCGTTTACATTGCAATTAAGTAGTTAGTGGGTAGTTTGGGCAGGCTGGAAGATTGGCAGTTTGTTAGCAGACTGGTCTGGTCCATGTTTATTTATAAGAGTGGGCACGGCAGAGCGCCCTCGCCCGCCACTCAGGAGGGCCGCTGACATGCAACCTGAGCTGAGGCCGTCCGAAAAATACCTGGACGAAGGAGAGAAAAAATGGGGGGAAATAGGGATGGTGTGAGCGGCCACCACGTGTGAGCGGCAGGCTGAGCGGCGAGGCAGCGGGTGCATAGCAAGCGATGGAGCGATGAAAGCTATGCCCGTGTGTACACTAATAGACGCACACACATACACACACGCACACACACGCACACACGGTTATCACATTTGCTCACCATCCGTTGCAACTGTAAAGGTTTAGTTAATGTCTCCACCAGAAGCACTCTACCTCTCCCCACTCCAGCACCAACACTCGCCTAGAAGGGAACCGCCGCCGGCTCACCTTTTCTGTGTGATACCAAATAATGTAGGAGTTTTGGCGAGTCGCGGTAACGGTGGCCGGGCCTTGACTAGCGCAGCTGTGAGGGTAGAGCAGCGGTGAGAGCCTCCCGTCTGGGGGAATTGAGCCGCTGTTTGCTCCCCAGGATTCATCTTGGGCCGAATTTAACTTTCAGTCATTTTCAAATGCAGGCAACACATGAGTTACTATACGGTAGTGCTGCCGTTCCCATCCCAGTGAGAAATAGTGGGCGGTGTAGCGGGGGCGGCGGTGGTGGGGCGGCGGCGAGGCTCCGACCACAGTTGGTCTACCAGCGTCCCGGTAGCTAAGTGGGTATTTTATTTGTTTTTTATGCGCACACCAACATCGTGGTTGCGTTGTTGACGGATCATGTATGGGTACAATGTTAGTCAGGACGCGAGTGAGGGAATGGTCCCCAGTGGTTGTGGGTCCTGGTCCACGGCTCTCCACGCCAAAGGAATTTGCACATACATGTGGTGTGCACAGCTCTGGTGGAATAGTTGAAGGTCGCTGGAAGGGTCTTGTGTGGCATGATGAAAGGGTGGGGGGGGAGGATAACTCGGGAGTAGAGAGGCCACCTCAACGCCTCGCCTCCTGCACGGACGCGATCCTCTTAACCAGAAACAGCCGTCAACACGAGCAACCCAACACCCCGTTTATCTCAGCCCGCGGCACCCGGCCCCTGCTCCAAGCCATAAATTAAAAATAAAGATACTAGCCACTGAGGCTGCATCTTCTCTGCAACCTCAGTGGTACTCTTCGCTGTCGGGGATTGATGCAGCCCCTCATAGGACCCTACACAAGCCAGGTATGGCTACTACCCCTGGAGGCGAACATTGCTTCCTCAGCCGCAAAATAATGACTGATATCCTGTCGTCCTCAATCCTTCTTCCTCTGGTACCGTGGAAATGTTCTTCATTTTATTGTCGACACATTTCGCATTGATCTTTTAATGTTTTTACATGTTTGTATATACCTCTGTTCGGTACAATTTCTGTGATTATATAAATTCGCACGTCTACCCATCACACTGCAGACAATTCACTGATGAGTTTTAGTCTACATTTACCTCGATTTTATCTTCTTTTCATGACTATGTCATTACATACTGGCTGTACGCTGATCTAGATTTGTCGGGCGATGTGTCTTGCCTGTCCTTCCTTCAGGCGGAAGGTGAGCCAGCAGTGCTGATTTCCCTCCCATCGTAACATGGATGTACCTGGGAAGACAGGTGTCAGGTTATGATGTTATATTGTTCCACCTGATCGGGGTCGATTACTGTTATTATGGTGATGCAAGTTAATGTTTTATAAATAACTGTAATTTTCCTCGTATTGTCATGTTGGCGAAACGATGTTCCTTCTTCCTGCCAAAACATTTTATGATATTGTGAACCATTTTATAGAGATATTAATAAAGATGGAAGACGGAGAAGTGCAGTTGATGAAAGGAGTCGTTTCTTTAAAAGCAAACCGTCTGTTTTTATTCTGAAGTGTTTATCCCATCAAGTTAGTGCCACGTAAAGGTAACATTTCTTGCAATAAATCGTAAAATAATCAAAGCATGCACCACGCATGCAGCGTTGAAATAAAAAGTATTGATGAGCCAACTCAGCCCAGCGCCGCTGTCATGCCGTGCCTTCCCTTCAGGGGCTCAACTCATGGCTCTCAGATGTAAAGTAGTATATATACATAATTTATTTAAACGTATTGCGCACGTGCCGTAGAGGTGGTGGTGTTTGCCATTCTGAAGG
>NC_087165.1:23671011-23673511 GCF_035594125.1 Scylla paramamosain
ATCACGCGCTCCTTTTATTCCTTCTTCAGACAGCCATTACAGGCGTGAATTATCATATCACTTTTAAATGTTTCCTTTTCACCTTGTGCATTGCGAGTGTTACGTGTGTCTTGCACGCTAAGGAGCATGAGCAGGTCATTTTACTGCAAGTGAAACACATTCTTTGGTGGTATTTGCAGATGATACGTTATTTTATGGGTGATAATGAGCTGTAATGCGTGAAAATAGCGCGGGATGAAATTTCATTTTTAATATACACATTAATTTATCCATGGACTGTACTAATGGCAGTAAATGATGTAGTCCAAAACTGGCTGATACTTGGAAGTGGAAATGGAAACCGTATTTTGATATTTCCATCTCTCTTTTGCATTCTTAACATTACACTGTAAGATGTGGCTCGATTAATTATCGTCTCCCGTCATTGTTGTAATAAGACATTGCATGAGATAGCGCTAAAGGAAATCATTACACTTCAGTGCTGGTGAGATTGTGATAAATAACGTGTTTAATTAGTTATTTTTTGTGTCCTCTGCGATTTTCTTGACTTTCATCGATAGGTTTCTTTTCTTAAATGTCATGGTATCACTTTTTATTATTAAATTTGCCTCTTTCATGCTGGAAGGATTTTAGTAGTTTGCAAGGCGAACACACACACACACACTGAAAAAAAAGAATACAAGTACTTTTCCATTACGGATGAACCAATATGGCCGTGCTTACCACAGCAGGCCAATATTGTGGCGCGGTGGTGCAGCAGGACGCTGTATGTAGCGAGGCTCCATAACTTTACTTGATTCATGCTAAATAGGTTCCAGCCAGCCACAGTGCCTGGCCAGCGCCTCCCCTCTCACTTGGCCATCGGCGGCGCCAACAACTACATCATTATAGTGCACCTGATCGCATCTCGCACCTTGATTAATATGTGTTCCATCGTGGTGACGGGGCGCGCTGCGTCCTCTCCTGCCCGCTAATAATGCCCGTAAAATTTCGTTAATTGGAATCGGCCATTGATGTTATCTGTTAATACGGCAGCGGCGTGAGGCCCGTGTGTTTAATTAATGGCCAGCAGATGGGCCTGTGTGTGTGTGTGTGTGTGTGTGTGTGTGTGTGTGTGTGTGTGTGTGTGTGTGTGTGTGTGTGTGTGTGTGTGTTACATATTATGTGTGCCTCACTCAAGGAAGTGGGGGTGGCGTGGCTGTGCGAGGAGTGCTGTGTCCCTTCGCGTGAGAGACGTTGACTAGTTGCTAATTAAAAACGTGGCACGGTTTGTACACCTCGCTAATTGCCCTTTGTTTGGTCCATAAGCTGTCGTCCCTCCCTCCGATAGAGACCCCCTGGTATTACTGGGTTCTGCGCCCCAGCACTGAGCTTATACCACCTGATTACTCTACGTGTGGACAACACGGAGTGTCACCGCAGCTACGGAATCATTCTATGCTATATTGTTTTATCCTCTGCCTTATGAGTTGCTTGCATCGAACTCTTTCATTTATGAAATTGGTGAGAGCAATAACTTTAGATAGATTTAAATTTTTTACTGTGATATTAATTTCTTGTGTGAGTGAAGCCTTTTGTTTCGTTATGCACATCTCAAGACGGAGGACTTGAGATGACGCACGTGTGGGTGGAAGGGAGTGTGTGGAGAAATGGAACGATTCTCTTTATATATATATATATATATATATATATATATATATATATATATATATATATATATATATATATATATATATATATATATATATATATATATATATATATATATATATATATATATATATATATATATATATATATATATATATATATATATATATATATATTTCTTCCTTCGTCTTTCTCTAAAGAGTCAACCTTTATCGGATAATCAGAGTTAGTTTTTAGGTATAGCTGCAGCGAACAGCAACAGCAGCGTTGTAACACCAGCAATAGTCGCAGTTCACGCAATGTAGCTAGTCTGAATAGTTCCCAGAAGCAAGACAACACAAGTGAGCCCCGGAGGGTGGCAAGTGAAGGCGGACGGACGAGGCCGAGGCATCCATCACGACTGAAGTGCGAGACTGTGCTCCTCCTGTTTGTCTTCCCCTCCAACTTCCATCTCGCCACACCTGTTGGCCGCCACACGAGGCAAACAGTCCCAGGTGCTTGCAGCGCCCTGCCGGGGGGAAGTGTGAGAAAGGTTAGCTGAAGGGAAATGAGTCAGGAGAGAGAGAGAGAGAGAGAGAGAGAGAGAGAGAGAGAGAGAGAGAGAGAGAGAGAGAGAGAGAGAGAGAGAGAGAGAGAGAGAGAATAACAGGTAATTTGACATACTGAGACAGAGATATCAAATAGTAGAAAATGAAAGTGAATAAAACAAAAATTAACTGCGAGAACAATCAGTGCAAAGTCATAAAAATTACTAAATAATTCACTGACAGGCAGGTTAACTCAAATAGTGATGTCTTATGCCAGTTTTCTGTGTGCTGTATTTGTATTTCTCTCTCTCTCTCTCTCTCTC
>NC_087165.1:23678511-23688511 GCF_035594125.1 Scylla paramamosain
GTGTGTGTGTGTGTGTGTGTGTGTGTGTGTGTGTGTGTGTGTGTGTGCGTGTGTCCTTTTATGGGGACTTACTCAGTAAACGCTGAAAATCTTCATCAAACACATTCGTCTTGTGCTCATTATTGTCCTCCCAGCTAATGCCGTCTTGCATGTCCTTGAAGGAAGGAGTCAGCGGTGAGGTCAAGGGGCGCGGAATTCCAAGACGTCACTCAGTCCTCTTCTACGTCCTTCTTACATACGTATACGGGAGTCATGCCTCGTCGCTCATCTAAGACTCCCTCCCAAGCTCATTTCATTAAGCAGTTAATCATGCTGTCAGGGCGCGTCCACAGTCCTGCTGCGCCGCAGACGTGTCATGCGCGTTGGCCGGATGCGCGGAAGGACATCACCGCGAGCCTCAGGAAATTACCCGCCCGCCTTCACAACACTGCCCCGTGAAGGCGACACTGCAGACTCCTTCATATATTAAATGCGGAAAAAATAAAGTGCATCATTAATATTATTTATAAGTGTACAAAAACGCACTCTATTGGACGTGTCGAAAATGCGTTGCGATATACCTATTTAGCACATACCAATTTTCATATCACGCGTTAATATAAAATATGCAGGGAAAAATTATCATATTACATTATCATAAACAGGTAATAAAAGACTCAGAGCATCACGTCAGAGTGGAGGTGATTACATACACATTTCCCTCCCTCGCATCCCCGCTATCCTGCTCCGCAACTAATGCATAACCCACTTCCCCCAACGTCCTCCCACTCCGGTCCTTGGCGCGGTTATTATCAGTCCCCGCACCTGGGAGGCGTCACTTTACGATGGTATTATGTAAATCGTGTTCAGGAGACGAGCACGGGCGTCGGCAGCAAGTGTGCATGGTGGTGTGCCCTTAATTAGCCTCCATCAGGGCATTTAGCAATCGTAAAATAAAGACTGCGTCGCCCCGCCCCGCTCTGTCCCGCCACACCCTGTCTGCGCCAGCCCCCACACCTGCTGTCACGTCTACCTCACACCTGCGCCTGCCATCCATCCCAGACCTGCACGCACACACACACACACACACACACACACACACACACACACACACACACACACACACACCACACACACACACACACACACACACACACACACACACACACATACGTTGGTCTGAAGGCAACTCAGGATATGGGAACGAGCACCTTGGTTTAGTGCAGAGCGAATGAGTGTGTGAGTGAATGCAGAAAATGTGTGGCAAGTTTAATGGGGTGGCTTTATGCTAATAAGGTGGTTGATCACTTCCGCTGACAGTCCCCACCACCACCACTACCACCACACGACACAGGAGACAGCTACCCCTTACTCCCTCCCTCTTAAATTCATCATCTCTCAACTTTACGCAAAAGATTGAACCCGAAAAACGTGATAAGCGCGTAACGTTTATTCAAAATTGGGAATAAAATGACGAAACACAAAATAAGGTGAATATTGAAGAAGATACACAGCCTGCGCGGAAACTGAAGACGTTAACTTGATCCTGAAGGAGTGAGGGACGGTAAGATAAGTCGGGGAAAAGTATAGATAATGTGCCTGGGAAAATTGTACACTGGCAGGAGGAAAAATGGCATGACAGACGGGAAAGGTAATACTAGCAAGCACACGTGTGATGACGATGTGAATAAGAATGAACGCCAACTAAACCATGAGGAATAGGAGCAGTGTGGTTCAAAAGTAGTGAAACCACGGGCGGCTTTTGACCGAAATAGCAAATCTAAAGATGACGAATGAGTACAGGTAACTGTCACACACACACACACACACACACACACACGCAATCGGTAAACACGGTATGTGCAGTAACATAAAACGGAAAAAATAATATATATAACTTACAATGAAATGGACGGAGGTAAGACAGAAGAGAAGATCAGAAAACATAATAAAAGATTACTAGACACAAATAGCTACAGGAGGGGAAAATTCTCTCTCTCTCCCTCTCTCTCTCTCTCTCTGACAGTCTGGCGCAGATATCCTCGCCGTGGGCCGCGTTTTCCCGTAACGAGGCACAATTGTGTTACCGGTGATTAGTGGCTCACGAGTCATCGCTGCTTCAATTACCTGGATGAGACTCAGCCTGGAAAGAGATGCGAAAGGGAAAAAGGGAGAAAAGTTGTTAGTGGGACAGGAAAGGAAAGGGGAACGGAGTGGAAAGGGGAGAAATGGTGGTGGTGTTGTAGGTGATGGTGGTATTTGTACTAGTAGTAATTTTAATAGTAGTAGTAGTAGTAGTAGTAGTAGTAGTAGTAGTAGTAGTAGTAGTAGTAGTAAAAATGAGAGGAGTACTATTATCTTACTCTGATACTGTTGTTGTTGCTCCTACTACTACTATTACTACTACTACTACTACTACTACTACTACTACTACTATTACTGTCATCACCATCATTGCTAAAAACAGTAATTCATACATTTTCATTTTTCTTTAATTTTAGAATAAACAAAGTATATATGGAACTTCTGTGGAGAGAGAGAGAGAGAGAGAGAGAGAGAGAGAGAGAGAGAGAGAGAGAGAGAGAGAGAGAGAGAGAGAGAGGCAGGCCATGTAACATAAAAGGTGTGGTGGTCGCCACATTTCCCCCAAGTTACGAACAGACAACGATCTCTGGTATAATCCTCACCATACACACCTCGGTACGGGAAGGGAGAGGGAGAGGGAGAGAGGGGAGACGGCCCAGGGATAACGGCAGCCCCAGGGGAGGGAGGGGAGACGCCGAGATGGGGACTAATGGCGGCGGTAGGAGAGAAAAGGGTGAAGGGGAGGAGGGTTGGTAAGCATCGGAAAGGGGTAGATGAAGGGGAAACAGCGCCAGGGAGGGGAGAAGGAAGAGAGAGATTAGCGGAGGGAGGGAAGGAAACGCTGGGCTCACAGAATAGAGTTGTGTACATGTAGGAAAAATCTTAGTAACAACAGACTAAGAATTAAAGAGGAGAGTATGAATATGTATATCGGAATGGAAAATTAGTATTAGACTGAGGTGGTGCTACGTGAGGTGGGAGGAGAGGAGGGAGGGGATAGAGGGGTGCGTGAGAGAGAGAGAGAGAGAGAGAGAGAGAGAGAGAGAGAGAGAGAGAGAGAGAGAGAGAGAGAGAGAGAGAGAGAAAGGGAAGGGTGAGGGAGAACATAGGGAGTGTAACACAAAGGGATTTGCTGCTACTATCTGAATTTGAGGTTTTGGCTTGAGGACGAGAGAGAGAGAGAGAGAGAGAGAGAGAGAGAGAGAGAGAGAGAGAGAGAGAGAGAGAGAGAGAGAGAGAGAGAGAGGGGAAGTCTGAGATCCTACGGAAATTGCGGCAGAATGTTGAATGAAATTTGAATGCATCGCTCGGGACGTCTTTGTCAAACTCCATTACGGGGTTGGCAACTGCCGGTCCAGACTCACGTGGCACAAAGAAAATAAGAAAGAATTGGGGCGGCCGGGAAAAAAAAAAGAGAAAAAAAAGAAAAGTGAGACGAAGGGGTGGTGGGAGGTAGGTGGGTGGGGGGGAGAGAGTAATACAGGAATGAGAAAAATGATAATAATGAAACATGGAGTGAAAATTTCTGCTTTGCCCTTCTCAGTTTCTCACTTAATTCTCTCTCTCTCTCTCTCTCTCTCTCTCTCTCTCTCTCTCTCTCTCTCTCTCTCTCTCTCTCTCTCTCTCTCTTCATATATTTTATTCCTTACCTCACTCTCACTCTTGCATTTTGGTCTCCCCTCCTAATCTCTCCTCTCGCGCCCCTGCCTCGCCTCCCCGCCGCCACCTCTGCAGCAGACAAACGGCGCGGTGTTTGCTGAGTATCGCGGGTGTGAGCTGGTGACACTTTCCACCAGCGCTCTATTTGCTCTAAGGCACGCCACCCCCCCCTTGCACCCCCCTCCCTCCTCCTTTTTCCCCATAAGCCTCCCTGTCTCTCTCTCTCTCTCTCTCTCTCTCTCTCTCTCTCTCTCTCTCTCTCTCTCTCTCTCTCTCCTCTCTCTCTCTCTCTCTCTCTCTCTCTCAATTAAGTAGTTCGTAGCACGTGAAATAGAAATCCCATTGCCTTACGTATTCCCACCCTATTATCCGCCTCAAAATGATCACCTTTAATGTTAAAAAGGACTCCAAACAGTTAGTTACCGTGCCGTGAATGCTCTATCGATAATTGCTACCCTAAAATCCTCGCAAAAAAATTTAAAAAAAGAGGAGAGATAAAAAGAAGTAGCAACCATTGGAGCGTGGCTTCCTCTTCCCTTACTGCCTGACGCCGCTCCCTTGTTTGTGTTCCTCTTGCCCAAGATGTCCCAGGTAGCGCCCGGTCGCAGGTAATTAAAACAATTAGTGAGCGAGTATCCGTGAGACTGTGATCCCGGTGGCCACGTGGCTCACAGGCTCACCCCCGGCTTAGCCTCCGCCCCAAACTGACCCTTAGAGCCTCGGGGGGAAGGGCGTAGGGGCGGGCGAGGGCGTGTGGCGGGTATACGCTTCCCGGCAGTCAGCTGATATGTAAATATGGGAGGTAATGGCGGGCCGGCCGGAAGGAGACGCTGTAGCACCAAACTCTGGCCGGAAATTTCTTACTGTTTCAGGAATAAGAGAGGGAACGGCGAGGAAGGGACCGGGAGAGAGGGAGAGAGATAGCAGGGAGGAAGGGAGGGATCGACATGCGTGCAGGGAGGGACAGAGGATGTACGGTAAGCGGTAAAGGGAGGCTACAAGAAAACGATAGAGTACATGCATGAAAGAGGGAAGGGAGGAAGACAGATAAGAGCGAAGAGGGAAATGGTGGACGAGACACAGAGAAGAATGTAGCAGGAATGAAAAATTATAGACAAAGAGGATCGATAGAGAGGAAAGAGACAAAGACACACATTGGAAATTCGGGAAAAAGAGGTATGATCGATTGTACTTGTGAGGCGAAGAAGAACATTTATGATAACAATTATTAGGATTCTTCTTCTCCTTGTTCATGGTGACGATGATGATGATGATGATGGTGATGGTGATGACGGTGGTGGTGGTGGTGGTGGTGGTGGTAACTGAGATCATTATCATCCCAGGTATTCTCATTATCATCTTCATCTTTTTATCTTCCTCTATTTCTTCTCATCCGCTTGGTTTTTCTTCTTTGCTGTCTTTTCCCTCTCTTTCTTTCCATCTCCCTTTTTATTTTGCTTAATACCACTTCTTTTAATCAGTTGGTCGTTTTCTTTCCTTCTCTCCTTCCATTAATCATTTATTTATTATTTTCCTTCTCGTCCAGAATTTCAGGGAGAGAGCGAGAGAGAGAGAGAGAGAGAGAGAGAGAGAGAGAGAGAGAGAGAGAGAGAGAGAGAGAGAGAGAGAGAGAGAGAGATTAATATTAAATAGCCATACAAATGTCAAGGATGTGTCACCATGTACTAAAACACACACACACACACACACACACACACACTCACGATTCATTATTTTTTGGGCATTTAAATTAACTTAGTGTTCAGTTTTAAAAGTCTAGGATTTTTTAATATTTCTAGTTCCTTACATTAATTATTATCAGTATTGCATTATTATTATTATTATTATCATGAGTAGTAGTAGTAGTAGTAGTAGTAATGATAAAAGATACTAATGGGTTATTAACTGAATGTTGATAATTTGTAAAGTAAGATATTTGTAACTTAATGAATTAATAAATACAGTGGCAAAAGTAATCGACGACTTTACACAAAAGAAAGACAAAGAAAGTAAATGTGTAGTAGAGCTTGAAGGAAGATAAGTCACGAGGGAGAATACACAGCGAAAGATACATAACTGAACGAACAGGGAATGGTGACCAGCAATAACCAACGTGGGGGAAGGGAAAGGAAGATAAAGGAAGGAGAGAAACGCTGGAAAAGACGTGCAAGGGGACTGAAGAAAGAGAAAGAAAGAGACATGGAGGGAAGAAGAGGAGAGCAACACTGATTAAGAAGAGAGGTTTAAGAAAGGAAGGAGATAGAAAGGGAGTAAGAGAAACGCTAACTGGGAAAATAAAAATAAGTAAAGAAGTAAAAGAAAGGAGGAGAAAGGAGAGAAATCAAATAAGATATAGATTTAAAAAAAAAAAAGACATTAACTGGCAGAAAAAAAAAATATAGGACTGAAGAATGGAAGTGACAAAGAGAGAGAGGTAGAGAGGTAGGGAAGGAGGGAATAAGAGGGCGACGGACAGACGGACGGACGTGTCAAGACAAAGGAAGGAGAGATCCCAAGTAGAGGAGAGTTGTCAAGATGTATTAATGAAGGCAGGTGACCAAGTACGATGACACGCTCCATCCAAATGTCCACTAGGGAAATGTTAGAGAGCCTCGCATATAGAAGCATTTCCTTTCTCCGTCAGTGCACGCCAAGAAAACACACACACCCACACACTCACACATACACACACACCGCTAACCCGTCCCACACACCCCTAAGGCTATTTTCTCAAATTTATCGCGCCTCTAAACAGCATGACTGGAGCGTGAACACTTCTGCGGTAATTTAGACTATCAGAAATGTGGCGGCTGATTGTTTTGTTCACCCGCTGGCGTCTGTAATCAACTGCTTGGGGTGTGCTGTCACGGATGTTATAGTAGTGGTGGTGGTGGTGGTGGTGGTGGTGGTGTGAGGGGTGTACAGGGGGCGCTTTGAGGTTAAGTCCTTCAGTTTTATTGCAGGTAATTCTTTTTATTGCTCCGGACCTGTGATTACCTTTGTTAGCGCCGCCCGGACAGATATCGATCACCGGCATTATTTCTCGATAGCAAGACGTATATACAGGCTGTGGCGGCGGCGGAGGCGGCGGCGTGGTGGTGGTGATGGTGGTGGTGGTGGTGGTGGTACTGATAGACTTGCAACTAAGACAACACAGCAACAGTAGCAAAAAAAACAGCCGCTATAGTGATGATGGCAGTAGCAATAACGGTGATAATGATTGTAGCAGCAACAACAACAGTAGTATTAATAGTAGGTGTAGTAGTAGAAGTAATAGTAATAATCTTAGGAATGTGTTAATAATGGCAATAATAGTTCATGGTATTATTATTATTATTATTATTATTATTATTATTATTATTATTATTATTATTGTTATTATTATTATTATTATTATTATTATTATTATTATCATCATCATTATTACTAGCGTTTTTCGTCACCTGCGTATGCTTGTGGATATACGAGTATGTAACATTTAATATATAATAATAATATTCATGTATTAATAGCGTTGAGCGTCTTTATGAGCCAAGAAGCTTTCTCTTAGTTGTTCCTGCTTTATTATTATCATTATTATTATTATCATTATTATTATTATTATTATTATTATTATTATTATTATTATTATTATCTTTATTATTATTATTATTATCGGTGGCGCGGGCGTGGAGTTACCAGCACCACAGCCCGGTCTCCACCCCCCGCGCCACCGGCGGGTTTCGGCTGTCAGGGGTCGGCAGTTACTCGTGATTTATAGCAATTTCTCGTCATATTCTACTTTTACAGCCGCTTTATACACTAGTCTGTTAGCGAACATTGTAATTACACTCGCAGTTCCACATGCCACATCCAATGAATGTGTAATTTATCTTTGAAAATTGTTACTGAAGACTTCACACGCAAGTTTTATGCACACGAGTCCAGGGAACAGTCATGCTGATGTATGCAATCTGACGCGTTTTTCTTTCACTCCTTTATTCTCTTCTTTTTCTTCTTCCTATTGAGCTCCTCCCTTGTAAATCGGTTCATACTGAGTGTTTTACATTACTTCTTTCCATCAGTTTTCATTGCCTTTGATGTCCGGAGAATATAAATTCGCCTCAAAAATCTACACGAAGAACTGGCATGATACTCACGTGCGTGTGCGCATATATATATATATATATATATATATATATATATATATATATATATATATATATATATATATATATATATATATATATATATATATATATATATATATATATATATATATATATATATATAATATATATGAATTGTGGATTGTAATAAAGATATTTTATTGCATTTTACTTTATGTTTAGTGACTTTGCCGTTCCAAAAAGATGGAGGTCTTACATCTTTATTGTGGCTTTGTAATTTGTTTCCAGACAGCGCATAAAGTTTTATCAGTATCGTTTGTCTCGTCAATAATAATCCCAGCAGCACCTCAAGGCCTCCACACCGCGGCCACACGCTGCCTGCTGCCGCCGAGCCGCAGGGACCTGCATAGAAAGTGACATTAGTTTTGTAACGTGCACAGATGATCAAATAATTATTTTATTTCTTCTTTTATGCTTACCACGATCGCTAAAAGCCGTTTTTTCCTGTTTTCCGTCACGCTTGTATCAGTGTGTTAAACCCTCCCGCGCCTCACGCTCACCTGTGTCCTCATTCGACAGGTGAGTGAAAGCAAAGTAATGAAGTGCCAAAGTTGATTTAATTATGAAACTACGAGTACTATTAACGTTGATATGTTTACCAGACGTGTAGTACTCACTGGGATTAAAGATATAATTGAAATCATTGTATTGATATTGATAGTAATGATGGTAATAATAATAATAATAATAATAATAATAATAATAATAATAATAATAATAATAATAATAATAATAATAATGATAATAATAATAATAATAATAATAATAATAATAATAATATGCAGCTGCTATTTTTTTCATTTTTTTCATGCTGTAGTCATCATCATCATCGCCGTCATCATCAACACCTTAAGGGTATGGTCACCGTAATCAAATAGTCTTGTTTGTGTCACGGTTGTCCCATCACTGCCTCTGTGGGTGCCGCGCTGGAGGGAGGCCGTGCACCGCGGTGCCGCAGCCCAACACTCAGCAGTGCCAAGTCGGGAGGGGGCAGCTCCGTGCGGCGCGGCGCGGCGCGGCGCAGGGCGGTGGCTCACTCACTCCATCAAGGCCATATTCCCTGCGGTTAAGGGATAATTAGTGGCGGTGTAGCTTTGCTCACAACAATGGCGGATTAGTGGTCTGCCTGGCCGCCATCTTGAAACTCCTAAATGTAGGCAGTCATATATTTATGTGTCGTCACGGAGTGTGTGCTGCAGGGGCGGCCTGGGGCGGCAGCACACGTCCACGCCGCGCTGCCTGTGATGCTGCCTCTGGGAATGCTGGAATAACGCAACATTTATTGCGGTGTGTGTCCCTGAATGATGATTTATGGCGTGTTATTATCACTGCTGTCACCATCATTACTTAGTATTTGGCGGTAGCGACGATTACAATAATAATGATAATGATAATAATAATAATGAATGCTTGAAAATGCTTAAAAACAAAAGTAAAATTAGCAACAATGACTATGATAATGGTAATGATATTAGTAGTAGTAATGATAATACTACTATTACTAATAATAATAATAATAACAATAATAATGATAATAATAATATAAGTATCATAACTATAAAAACGTATCATAATTATGTTTGATATATACCGCAGTAATAACTAATTGATAGCCAGTCTCTCTTGGTTATTATGGGTGTTATAGTGGTTATTAATATGCTACTAAAGCAGTTCATATCGACGCTCACCTTAGGGTACCTTGGTGTGAGAGAGAGAGAGAGAGAGAGAGAGAGAGAGAGAGAGAGAGAGAGAGAAGAGAGAGAGAGAGAGAGAGAGAGAGAGAGAGAGAGAGAGAGAAAGTGTTTAGATAGTAAATTCCAACGTTGATGAAAGAGAAGGACCAACAAACTGACAGATAGACAAACAGACAGACTGACAGAAGGAAGTGTTAAGGTCTGAAATTTTCACACTGGTGGAGGAGAGGGGACTAACAGACTGACAAGGAAAGAATTATTAAAGTCTTCAAAGTTTTCACTCAGACGAGGGAGCAAGACAGGCAAGTAGATAAGTAGACAGAAAAGAGGAGAAAAGAGAGGCATTAAAGTGTCTAGTTTTAACAGTAAGCAGAGACGTTCACACACCTTCCCACCTTACATCCTCGTTCCTTC
>NC_087165.1:23693511-23708511 GCF_035594125.1 Scylla paramamosain
TTTATTTATTTTTTTTTTTTCATCGCATCTTTTCCAATCATCACCCTTCATTTTGCAGCTTCTCGTCCATTCCCCTTATTCTTCCAAGCGTTTCTTTCCACTTCCATTTTCTTCGCTGCAGCTCCCGCCGTCTTGCCCCGTCCACTCCCACCACCCCTCTCTCTCCCCCCCCTCCTCCTTCACCCACTCCCCACTCCCTCCCTCTTGTCTCCCTCCTCTTCATTCTTTTTCTTACTCTCTTTCTCCCTCGATCTTCCCTCCACCAAGACCCTCCACCAATTTCTCTTTTATATCCCTCCATCCATCTCACTTTGCGGTGGTGATCGTGGTGGTGGCGTGCTCAGTGGCCCCATTATCACCATCATCACCATCACCGTCACCATCACCATCACCATGCTACCTCCCTTCCTACAGGCGCCTTATGTGTATATGTGTGTGTGTGTGTGTGTGTGTGTGTGTATGTGTGTGTGTGTGTGTGTGTTCATTTCGTCAGTGGTGATTAGCAATAAACGAGTCCACTATGCAATGAGTCTCAACATCACACTCTCATCACCATTACTCTCTTCGGCCTCACCATCACACCGCCGCATCCAGAGTCTTTTTTTTCCGTCTTTTTTATATATATATATATATATATATATATATATACTCGTATATATACTCTTCCCCGCCCTCATCACACCGCCATCACCATTTGTCGTCGCCCCTGACAATCACCATTCATTTCTCTCTCTCTCTCTCTCTCTCTCTCTCTCTCTCTCTCTCTCTCTCTCTCTCTCTCTCTCTCTCTCTCTCTCTCTCTCTCTCTCTCTTACTTTTTTTTTTCATATATACCCTCGGCAATGTAATCACACCACCCTTATCACGGCCGCCATTCCCTTCCTCCTCACCTTCACTCCTGGGCCAGGGTATTGGTGATGGTCGTGCCCTCGCCTCACCTTTTGTCACTATCACAACGCACCATCACCGTCACCGCCGCTCACTCTCGTTCTTGTGGCTTCACTGTCTATAATTTTCAACTATCACGTCAGTTTCTTGTGTACACGCATTTTTTTTCCTCTCTCGCGAGGCGTTTGTTTACTCTTTCATTCATCTTTTGCGGTGATTCATGTAATTTTCCCCCGCGCCGACGAGATGCGCGGCACAGACAAAGAGAGTGAGGGCGGAAACCTGTGCTTCGAGAAGGTCGTGGAGGAGGCGAGGCGGCGCGGAGACACTAAATCCTGAGAGAAAAGCAGGGCTGGATGGCGGGAGAAAGGGAAGCAAGGTGGAAGGAAGAGACGAAGGGAAGTACACGAGGAGGAGGAGGAGGACTGGGAGGATGGATGTAATAGGGCCCGGACAACTCATTTGGTCTTATCAGGGACTTCCGACTCCCGGCAAGCCACCACGGGTCCTGTGTGCCCCGCCGCCCACCGCCCGCCGCCCGCCGCCCACACAGGTGAAGAGCGGTACCCAGGCGCGGGCCCGAATCAGACAGGGTGTGCGGGGCAGGTGACAAATCAATTTTATATCAGCAGCTTCAAGAACAGCCCGCGAACCCAACAAGGTGATAACAGAGGTAATAACCGGTAATAACACGGCAGGAGGGTGATAATGATACCTCTGTCCGGGCGCGTCTCACAGTCCAACGAGCCGTTTCCGGTCTGGAGTCGTTAGTGGGAGTGGGAGTCACCGGACAGTATTTCACTCAGGTTCGTTCAGACAATTGGCCGGTGTGTTGCGGCGGACGATGGCAGGTGATAGCGGCGCGGACCCGGCGACCACGGCTGGAAATTGAAACGCGTATGTTTAAGCTACCTGGTCGATTTCCTTCCCCGGCCGACCGTCAGATGGCCTTTCCTGTGTTTGGTCAAGAGGACAAGAAACAGGTCATTATCCTATGTTGTGTTCCGCCCCGGTGTTTGGACCCGCCCGTCACCCCCTGTTATGGTGTGTGTGTGTGTGTGTGTGTGTGTGTGTGTATGTGTGTGTGTGTGGTGAAATGTATGGTTGTGATCAGCAGTCGTGTAACCTTGTGTGGACTCACCTTCATTGTGCTTTATACTTTCCCATCACTCTTCAATTCCTCTGACCTGGTGAGAGTCGTAACAAAACTTGAAAAGTGGTATACCTCTTAACCCATCAGAGGACACAAGACTGAGAAAGAGAGAGAGAGAGAGAGAGAGAAAAAAAAAAAAGAATGGTAAACACAGTGACAGGGAAAGCGGTGTGCGTTAATTCACTATTGACGATGACTACCACTGAACGTCCTTGTAATGGGTGAAATGTTAAAACCTTCGCAACATGCCATACTTCCGTCTTGTGGGTGAATATGCAACACAATAGTGAATTATAAGTGTGACGGTGGCATCTGAATGACCCGAATGTGCATTAATGATGGAGGATTGTCAACGGCATCTGAATAAAGGAACAAGGACATTGAACTTTGCGAATTATGCATAATGGAGAGAGAGAGAGAGAGAGAGAGAGAGAGAGAGAGAGAGAGAGAGAGAGAGAGAGAGAGAGAGAGAGAGATCGTATCCCATGTGAAGGGACAATGGGTGGCGGTTGTTCACTGGTCGCCACAAATGAAAGAAAATTACCAGTGGGCAAATGTCGCTCCAATTAACCCAGGTTCCCATTTTAGAGGAAATAGTTAATAGGGCGTCCCAAAGTAATAGGTTAACGGGAGGGGGTAGGACTGCTGGGAGGGGTGAAATTAGGGTGATGGGGCGAGCGTGGCTTGGCTGGGGCACGATAGGTGGGCAGCTTGAGGAACTGATAGATGGATAGATAGATGGGTGGATGGAGGGAGGAAGAGCCTTGATGGGCGATGAGGCGCGGAGGGCAGGGCGACGCGACAGACCCCGGAAGACGCCCATCACCATCACGGACGGAAATAAACAAGAAAGCAAGCAAGCAAGCAAACAAGAACAGGAGGGTGGAGGCAGGCGAAGTGACATAGGGGAGTGAGTCTAGGAGGAGAAGGAAGGGCGTCACAACAGAATGCATTGTTAATACTGAAATATTTAACCGAAGTGCACAAGTGAAGGAAATTTGCTTCCTGAGTTAGAGTACTTTTTTTCCTCCTTATCCTTCAGCGTGGCCCCGGCATTATGAGAGAGTGAACACGCTGCTCTGTGAGGCTTTTGTCCCCTAAATTGCTGCACGACTCTGAGATTTTTTCCCCCTCTGTTCGAATGGAAACCTTTACCTGTGATGTGGCCGTTGCCTCGGGCGGTATCTGATTGGCCGTAAAGAATATAACGGTGATCACATTACAGTACCCGCGCTAAAACCCCCGTCGGTGTCTGGCCAAGGTCTTCGCTCCTTTGGCTGTGGCGGGGCGGCATGCACTTCGTCTGTGTATAAATGTATGAGTGTCGGTGGGTCTCTTATGGATTATTGCAACTCAGGTGGCTTGTGTGGCGTCCATAAGCCAGATGGATGAATTATTTACTTAGGAAATGAACAAAGGTTACAGAATTGCAGTATTCGACGCTTCACGAGTACTATACATTACGTGTGTGTGTGTGTGTGTGTGTGTGTGTGTGTGTGTGTGTGCGTGCATTTATCCATTTATTGCATCTTCTGTTTCGTGTTTCATCCTGTGTGCAATAAAATGCTGTTGGAGGTTAACGGAACAGGATTTCCTATTACCAGAACCCCATTATTCTCCATTGATAACCTCCTTCAGTTAGAAATAAGCTGTTGAGACCCTGTGTTATGCATGTTTCTTAGCAATCTTTTAGGCAAGGAGATTTAGATTATATAATTTTTTTCTTGTATTTTTTATCGTTATGATCTAGCGCCGAGGAATCAACTTTTCTCGATGCTCGTTTGCAGCTGGAAGATGACAGGATTTATTAATGGATGAATTGATTTATAGCGCTCCCAGCAGAAGACGATAGGGACAGTTCCCACGATATAATTTCGCCCCCTGTGTGTTCTTGATATGTGATTGTAGGCGAGGACTTACCGCTTCCATATGAAATTATCTGTTTTTCTTTACTTTCCTTTATGAATAATAGCTCCATATGCAATAATGGTTCGAAGGAAGGAAAAATTAGACTAGTAACCGATAGTAAACATTCACGTATTTTCTTTCTTGTATGCATCTATTACTATTAATCAAAGTGATACATTGAATGAATTGGTCGATCAAGGGAGAAGAAGTAAAACCGAAAGTGCATGAGGTGACGAGCCGGAGGGAAGTGAAAAAGACAGACAGGCAGACAGAAGGGACAGGTGAGGCCTCAAGATGGAGATTCGTTACAGACAGACAGACAGACGGACGGAGGAACAGACAGACGGACGGGTGACAGGAAAGGGCGGAGTCTTTATTGCCCGACCAAGACTCCCTAGTTCTGCTTCCATTTTATTGAGGGAGATTTACAGCTCCTGAACTCCTGAGCTCCTCGCCACCTGCACTCCCTTACTGCTCGTTCTTGTGTCTTGCCTCGCCTCACCTTGTCTTCCTTCCTTCCATCCTCCTAGTCAACCCTTTATTTAATATTACTTCTTTTCTTCACTCATATCTTCCCTTACCACACCTTTCATCCTTCCACCCAATCTACTTTTTTTTTTTATTTCTTTACTCCTGTTTTCTCTTACTCTTCTCATCTTCCTTCCTTCTTTCTTTCTTCCTCATTTTCACTTTCTTTACCGTTACTTCTTTACTCCTGTCTTCCTCTACTCATCCACCCTTCTTCCCTTTCTCAACTTTCCCCTTTACTGTTACTTTCCTTACCTTTTACTTTCTCTTATATTGTTCAGTCCAATTTTCTTGCTCATCTAATCCTTCTTCCCTTTCCTCACTCTTCCTTTTTCACAAGACTTTTTTTTCTTACTTTTTTTTTACTTTCGTTAACCTCATGTGTGTTCGTGTCCTTTTCCTTTATTCTTCATTCCTTTTTTTTCCCATTGTATCGTTTGTTTAACTTTTTTTTTCTTATTTACTGATTTTACTGTTATTATCCTGTTTTTTTTTTTTTTTCTTTATCCATCCTTTTTTATCTCTTCCTCTCCTTAGATTCCTTTTAATTCAGTTTACGGTATCCTCTTGACTTGCTTTAATAAACTCTGTCCCCACTTTCTCTTCTTCCAATCTTTTTTTTTCTTCTCTCTTTTTCCTTCCCATTTTTTACAATCTCCCTTTTTCTGTTCACTTATTCTCTCCTCCTCCCATGCTGCCTTTCTTTTCTCTCTCTCCTCCCTTCTCTTTTTAGTATCGTCCTTTTCTCTTTACTAATTCCATCTTTCCATTATTTTGGCTTGTATATGGAAAGGATACAAAAAGAGAGAAGTAGGGAGAAGGTATAAGCAGTGGAGAGGAGGGAGACCTAGAGAGAGAGAGAGAGAGAGAGAGAGAGAGAGAGAGAGAGAGAGAGAGAGAGAGAGAGAGAGAGAGAGAGAGAGAGAGAAGAAGAAGAAGAGGAAGCACCGTGACACGTGTGGATCTGGTCATCGGATTTCAGAAAGTTGGTATATTTTAGTGATGGAGGAAAGAGAGAAAAGGAGGGAGGGAGGGTAAGGGGAGAGGAGGAGGTGGGGAAAACAGAGGGAGTTCTTTTGGAGATGAGGGGAAGAGATTGTGGCGAAATCAACAATGTATCTGTTAAAAAAAAAAAAAAAGAACAAAGAAAGAAAAGAAGCTGATCATTGTTAGCGGTTCCTGCTCATTTTATGTCATTTTTGTGGTTATTGGAAGACAACAGGAGCGGAGCGAACACAGACGGAAGGAAGATGCGCGTGAGGCTCTGATGATATCCGGCCAGAATTTTAAAAAGAAAAACGGAACAAAAATCTGTGTTTAGTCTTTTATTTATTTATTTATTTTTTTTTTTTGCGCCAAGGGTGGAGTGTGGAGTGAAGCGGTAGAGAGAGAGCTTTTTTTTTTTTTTTTTTTTTACTAATGTCATTACAGCGGAGGATGTTGCGGGCTTGTTACTGGAAGATAAGTGTAAATTGTATGCGTTTTTTATTGTAGAAGCACTCACCTCTATGTAAGTGTGTGTGTGTGTGTGTGTGTGTGTGTGTGTGTGTGTGTGTGTGTGTGTGTGTGTGTGTGTGTTTACGAAACTTCCGGAGACCACTGTACTACAACTTGGATAGAATTAAAATGTAAACTCTCTCTCTCTCTCTCTCTCTCTCTCTCTCTCTCTCTCTCTCTCTCTCTCTCTCTCTCTCTCTCTCTCTCTCTCTCTCTCTCTCTTAAACCTTATCGTTCACACTCTTATCCTATTCCTTCCTCTTAATCTAATCTTCCTTTTCTTTTTTTTTTCTCTGAGTCTAGTCTTCCTTTTTTCTTCTCTTCCTTTTTTTTTTTTTCATCCTCCTCAGCTCACCTTCCCTCACCTCCCCTCACCGCCTCACCTTCCCACCGCCTCACGCCCCCAACATACCGCCAGCTGCGTCCTCTCCCGAAGGTTACACACAGGTACAGGAAATTGTTGCATCAAATTTTCAAGGTACTAATTGCGTAATGGCATTCTTAATTACAGTCTCCCTTGCGTTCCCTGAAAGATTTCCATGGTGACATCACTTGACTTGATTATCATATAAATATTTCCCCCTAAGCCCTCCTTACCTGCCCACCTTGCTTCGTCACATCTTTTTTTTTTTTCCCTTGTGTTTTTCCCTCCCTTCACTCTTCTTTGTCTTTAGCTTATCAGTCTTTTATTTTATTTTATTTATTTTTTCATAGCCCACTCTCTTTTCTCACGGTTTCCCTCCTTCCCCTCACTTTCAGCTCTCTCTCTCTCTCTCTCTCTCTCTCTCTCTCTCTCTCTCTCTCTCTCTCTCTCTCTCTCTCTCTCTCTCTCTCTCTCTCTCTCTCTCTCTCTCTCTCTCTCTCTCTCTCTCTCTCTATCTTTTCATTGCCTTCAGAAATTTAATCTATTTTTCCATCTGCTTCGTCGACTTAATTTTTTTCTATGATTTCTTTTAGTTTGTCGTCTTTCTATCGCAGTAATTCCTCCCCATCATCACACTTCTCTCTTCTTTCCCACACATGTCTTCCTTTTCCTTCCTTCATTCCTCATTTCTTAAAACTCCTCTTTTAATTCCTTTCTTCACATCTTCACTCTCACACAGTCTTTTACTTTTCCTTTTTTTTTCTCTCTCTCTTTCCATCTCCTCACGATCTCCTATCATCATCATCTCTCTTTCCTGAAACCAACCATCTCGCCTCACAAGCATTATCATCCCCCAGCTGAATCTCATTACTTCCCCATTCTCTCTTTTTTTTTTTTTCCTCCCTTTCGTTACCTCATCCTTCCTTCTCCCGCCTCACTCCCTTTCCATACCTCCTGAACCCTTCCACCTCCTCTCCACCACCTCAGTCTCCTTCCTCGCCTCTCCTCGCTTGCCATTCCTAAGTACTCATAACTACAAATGTTCCTGAGTGTGAGTCCCGTCAGTTCCCGCCGCCAGTTTCCAAATAACCGCATCCATGAGCCTCAGTCTTTACGTTATCTGGCTGGCAGCTCCCGTCCACCTGTCTGTTTGCCTTATAGTACCTGTCCGTCTGTGTGTCTGTTCATCTCTAGGTCTCCGTGTTCATTTCACTGTCTGTCCGTTTGTCTGTCTCTCTCTTTGTCTTTTTTTATGCTCGGCTTTCTGTTCGTCTTTTTTTTCTGTCTTTCTGTTTGTATATGACTGTCTGCTTAGATCTCTCTCTCTCTCTCTCTCTCTCTCTCTCTCTCTCTCTCTCTCTCTCTCTCTCTCTCTCTCTCTCTCTCTCTCTCTCTCTCTCTCTCTCTCTCTCTCTCTCTCTCTCTCTCTCTCTCTCTCTCTCTCTCTCTCTCTCTCTCTCTCTCTCTCTCTCTCTCTCATCTCTCTTTCATCTCTCATTAACAACGTGAAAGTAATGACCCATATTGGTAATCAGGAAGGATCTCAACAGGGTCTTAAGAGCATGGTAATTCCCTTATGCATTTTAATGTGAGGGTGTGAGTTTAAACTGACCAGAGCGGACCTGGGCACCCACTGTATGCTTTACTCTTCTCTTTATAACCATATGTATGCGGTACAGTGCTTGGGTTAACATGGTATACATATAGAATCGTAAAAAGAGTCACTCGAGTTCTCTACAGCTTGGTGTCATTCTCTGGGCTGCTTGATTCTCGTAAAGTGATGAAGAGACTCGTGTTTTCTTTCGGTAACTGAACGGAATCTGATGTGAAAGCGTTTGTGTGTTTTTTTTTTTTTTTTAATTGGATAATGAGGGATTTTTTTCAAGGATATTTTTAGGAGAGTGCGTATTATTATTATTATTGCTGTTGTTGATGATGATGTTTTATTGTTATTATAATTGTGTTATAAATTACGTCTTTGAAACACATATTTTTTTTTTCTTTTACAAATGCATGTTCCGTCTTACATCTGTTCTCAGGAAATTGGAAGGATACTGAATGAACTTGATTTAATTTCATCTATGTATATTCTTTTCTGGTTTCCTAATTTGTTGTTCATGGATGCGACCTTCCATGTATGGAAAAAGAAAAAAAAAATAAATAAAAGTCAGCCTCATTGTTCAGCATATAAAAAGCATAATAAGTGTCTCTATTTATGACTTGATATAAACTTTTTAACGAACCTGAACTACTTACGTCATTTGGGTTAGACTTGACTGCTGACTTGATGGCGCGCTTGGCCTTGTCCTTCTTTGTATGGAGCGTGTCTCTACACACACACACGCACACACACACACACACACCATAACAATAAACAGTGAGGTGAGTCAAAGGCTGTTCGTGTCATTAGCTCTCCTTCCTCCAATGACAGCCTCCCATTTGTAACACTTCACCACGTTGCTGCTTCACTTCTTTCCTTTTTTTTTTCCTTTTTTTTTCTAGTTCGAATTTTTGCTTTCCTTTTCCTCATCCAGAGTAAAAAAGTAGAAAAAAAAATTCTTGCTACAGTTTTTCTTCCTTTTTTTTATTTAGTCTCGTATAAATATCTACATGGTTTAGTATTTTCATTCTTAGTGTTACAAAAAAGGGATGCGCAAAACCTTTTTTTTTTTTCATTTATTTTTTCTATTTGGTTTATGAGGATTAAGCGCAGTCTGTGTTTTTCTTTTTACCACCATCTTTATAAACTCTGTGTATCTATATCAACTTCCTTATCGCGTCGCCTGTCAACTGGTAAATTCCGAGTAGGGATTAATTTAGCTCTTTTTTTTTTACCGTATTGTTACAAGGGTCGTCTATTTTCCCATACCCTCTTTTTCTGCATCTCAGTGGACAATCCGTGCTGTAATGGCTTCAAGTCCTCATCCTTCCTGCACTCGTAATCTGTGAACCTGGATTACTTTATATTTTTTGTATTATTTATTTCAACCACACGCCTTACATTTTTTAACCAAGTCACGTAAAAGTTTAACGTCCACATGGAGCCGCACTCGTAAACGTGCCTGCAGTAGCGCATATTAAAGAAAATGCCAGCCGCTTTTATTATGGGATTGGTGAATTGAAGAAGTGAGAAACATGCCAACTAAAATTACAGAGGAAGTCGTTATTTTACACGTGAGAAATTGATAAGACAATGGTATTTTTATTGCCTCATGAATGCCGCCCGTCTTGCGCCTCGGGCAAATTGGATCACCAGGTGGACCGCGGCACAAGTGTCCATACTGACTCGTCTTAAGTCCTCAGCAGATTACTTACATCAGGAAGGCCATCTAGCGGCAGGTGAAGAGTGTATGTGGCCTTGTTTAATGCAGGCGCTATCCTTCCTGTGCGTGTATGTGTGTGTGTGTGTGTGTGTGTGTGTGTGTGTGTGTGTGTGTGTGTGTGTGTGTGTGTGTGTGTGTGTGTGTGTGTGTGTGTGTGTTCCCAGGCTAAGTCCTTAATCTAAGCTCCCCTGCCGCATCCGTGTGGGTGTTCCAACAGTGCTGCTACAGAAAGCGTTTATGGTGAGGTAGCGAGCGGGGAGAGGAAGGACCCTAGGGGGAAAAGACGACGAGGAGTGGGAGGAGGAGGAGGAGGAGGAGGAGGAGGAGGAGGAGAGGAAAGATCGAATAAGGGATGGAAAAAACAATGACCCGGGCGGGGGGAAGAGGACGACGGCCGGGGGAAAAACAAGGGTTCGGACTCATTTCCTTTCGACCGGCTGCGAGCGACACTTGCTGCTACAACGATCAGCAAAGGGAATTTTATATGACGACCCTCCTCCCTCCCTCCCTGTGTGTGTGTGTGTGTGTGTGTGTGTGTGTGTGTGTGTGTAAGTTACGGTATTGTTTGCATAACTTGAAAGACTCGCGTGTACCAAAAAAAAAATATTTCAAAAAAGCTACGAAAAAAAATCACTTTTCAATTGGAGTCGCGCTGAGCAGGAGGCGAACGAGCAGCGCGCCTTCTACATGTCATAACTCCGGCAAATGAAGCTTTTCCTCTCACGGCGGCGGCAGAGGTGGAGGTAAATTCTTGTTATCACTTTCCGGGAGTAACTTCGAAGATCCTAGTCAGTCCGTCGCGTCGCAGGACACCCTTAACAAGCTGTGTGGGGCCGTGGTGGCAGCAACGGCCCGAGTCTTTTCAGAGCTCAAGGGACAGACAGGTTTTGACGCCTAACACGCGTGCCAGACCCGAGGGAAGGAAACAGGGAAGCAGAGAGGGAGGGAAACAGGGAGGCGTGGTAGTAATAACGGCAAAGGAAGAAGGAAGGTGTGAATTGAAAGAAAAAAAAAAACAGTGAGAGAGAGAGAGAGAGAGAGAGAGAGAGAGAGAGAGAGAGAGAGAGAGAGAGAGAGAGAGAGAGTCGAGGGGATGGAGAGAAGGGGAGTGAATGTATAATAATGTGCAAGGAAGAGAAGAGGGGAAGGACCAGCGTATAGGAGAAGGGGACGAAGAGAGAGAGAGAGAGAGAGAGAGAGAGAGAGAGAGAGAGAGAGAGAGAGAGAGAGAGAGAGAGAGAGAGAGAGAGAAAGGGGGAGATGGGGGCTTCTGACACACACAAAAGGGGCGTGGACAGTGTGAAGAGAGCACGAAGGAGGAGGAATAGAAGGGAAAAGGGGAACTGGTAAGAGGACGGTGTTGCCAGAAAAAAAAAATAAGAGTAAGAAGAATAAGAGAGGAAGGGATTGCAGGAAAAGTGAGGAATGGGGAGAGTACAGAAAGACACCACGAATACAAAAAAATGCCAGGAAGGAAGAAGGGAGGAGGAGAAGGAGGAAGAGGAAGAGAAAAAAAGGAGAAGTAAAAAACGAGTACCTGGAATGGAGACTGTTAAATATGGAATTAGAATAAGAGATAAGAAGAAAAAGGAAAGAAAAGTGGAGGATGCATTAAGGAGTAAGACGTGCATGGACTTCAAGTGTCACCACGTGTCCACCTGGCGGCGACATGTGGCATCTCGCTACAGTATGTGGATAAATCACATTATTCATTAAATTTTCTTTCAGTCTTTCTCATCGGCGCGGAAAGATCTTCGCACATTAATGATCGGAGGGAGAGAGAGAGAGAGAGAGAGAGAGAGAGAGAGAGAGAGAGAGAGAGAGAGAGAGAGAGAGAGAGAGAGAGAGAGAGAGAGAGAGAGAGAGAGAGAGATTTGCTTCATATATGTGCGTGGTTTGTGCATTTCTAGTTTCATTTGAGAGTGTGTAGTTTCATTTGTACTGTGTGTGTGTGTGTGTGTGTGTGTGTGTGTGTACAGAGGTGCGTGCGTGCGTACCTCTAATAGCATGCATACCACAAGAATGTTGACTGAATGACTGATGATAATTTACACACAACTATCTATATAACTCCTATGTATGCTCGTGTGTGTGTGTGTGTGTGTGTGTGTGTGTGTGTGTGTGGAGGAGAGGCAAGTGTGAAGTGTAGTGCCTCCAGCGGATCAATGACGCTTCATCAAAGAACCGACTCATTCTGCCTCACACCTCCCCGCGCCACTCTTCCTCCTCCTGCTCCTCCTCCTCTTCCTCCTCCTCCAGCTCACTTTTCCTTTCCTCCTCACTCCTTTCCTTTCCCTTCATCGTCCCTTCTCTTACTGTCCAGTTTTCTTCTTAAATACCTCCCTTGAAAGTGACTTATATACTCGTATGTTAAGGTCTCTCTCTCTCTCTCTCTCTCTCTCTCTCTCTCTCTCTCTCTCTCTCTCTCTCTCTCTCTCTCTCTCTCTCTACATTCACTATTCGTCTCCATTTTTTCTTTCTCTAAGTTAAATAAATGCGAAAACACAAACACACACACACACACACACACACACACACACACACACACACACACACACACACACACACACACACACACACACACACACACAGAGAGAGAGAGAGAGAGAGAGAGAGAGAGAGAGAGAGAGAGAGAGAGAGAGAGAGAGAGAGAGAGAGAGAGAGAGAGAGACCGAGTATTATTCCTCCGAGACTTGCTTCCATCACATTAGCCTCACGCCTCGTCATTGAGTGTCGCCTCGTCGCAGTGCATGTGGCGGTGGTCATTGTGACTCTCTCATGGGAAATCGTTACTCCGTCATTTGCTTCCAGAGAGAGAGGGAGAGAGAGAGAGAGAGAGAGAGAGAGAGAGAGAGAGAGAGAGAGAGAGAGAGAGAGAGAGAGAGAGAGAGAGAGAGAGAGAGAGAGAGAGAGAGAGAGAGAGAGAGAGAGAGATTATTTTTCTTCTTCTTCTTCTTCTTCTTCTTCTTCTTCTTCTTCTTCTTCTTCTTCTTCTTCTTCTTCTTCTTCTTCTTCTTCGTCTTCTTCTTTATCTTCTTCGCCCACTTCGTCTTTTTTTGTCTCGTTTTCTTTCAGTCTTGATTTTTTCGTATTTCTTTCAATCCTCCTGTTTTATTTTTTTCCCTTGCCGTTTCCTTTTCTCTCTCACATCTTTTACTTCCGACAGAGAGAGAGAGAGAGAGAGAGAGAGAGAGAGAGAGAGAGAGAGAGAGAGAGAGAAAGAGAGAGAGAATCACTATATAACTGAAGGTGGTGGCTGCGGTGGTGATGGTGATGGCGGTGGCGGTGGCGGTGGTGGTTTCTCGCGATACGTATTTGTCTGTCTGTCGGTGTGTCGGGTCGATGACGGCGGTGGTGATGGGAGGGCAGACCGACAGCTGACTCTTTAAGTGCCTCTGTGAATGAACCTTCGTACGCTCAATGGATCTTATCGAACACTAGGAAAAAAAAGTAAATAAATAAAAACCAAGTAAGAAAAATATTAAATAGGACAAATATATAATGTACCTTTTCTTTCTATAGTTATTTTTAGTATGTTTCTCCTTTCAGATGGTAATATTTGAAGTGCATCGGTTAAGGGACCTTCACAGTCAGCATTTTTTTTTAAGAAGAATGTTAGAATTAAAAAGGTGCGGTGGAGTAGAAATTTTAATGCAAGGGAGGGACGACTATTGTGGCCTTTAGAAATGTAGGGGGAGCAATGCAGTTTGGAGGTGTTTGTTTGATTGGCTGGCTGGGTTGGTGGATTGTTGGACTGTTTGGCTGGTTAATTTAGTGGATGGTTAGGTTTGTATTCTTGCTTTTGTGTGTACATGGTGATGATGATGATGATGATGATGATGATGATGATGATGATGATGATGATGATGATGATGATGATGGGGATAGTGGCGATGGTGATAAATGGTGTTGATAGTAATGAAAGTGGTTGCAACAGAACAACCGTACTGATAGTGACAACAACTGCAATGTTAATAGTAGTAATAGCACCAACAACAATGATGGTAATAATAATAATAATAATAATAATAATAATAATAATAATAATAACAATAATGATAATAACAATAATAACATCATGGCAGTGTAGCAAGCAGTCAGTCAAGATCTGGATATTTATTGCTATAATAAATCAATTAGCATTTCCTGCATCAATCCAGGTGATGGAGCAATAATAATAATAATAATAATAATAATAATAATAATAATAATAATAATAACAACAATAATAACAATAGTGATAAAGAAGGACAACACCAAATAACAACTAGAGTAATACACAATAAAAGCAATAATGACAAACCACAGCTCCCACACCCTCATCATCACCACCATCACCACCACCACCACCATCGCCATCACCCTCACGGCCAAGCCCATCACCACCCATCCACACTGAACACGTTGCGAGAGAGCTCCTTGCCTCGAGACACGCAGAGCTCACACATTCACACGCGAGTCACGGAGATCCCCAATCAAATACTTGTGTGAAATATAGCAAATAGCCAGTTACGTATGTTCCTTGAGGGCCCCAGAGGATTAAAGACAGTCGCCTTGCCACACACCACGCATGCTCTCTTGCTGGATAACATATAATGGGGTCTGAATCTGAACTAACGTAAGCTTCAATGCATCTAAGGAAGTTTAATATCGCCTTTGCCTGTGACGGACAGCAGGAGTTTAATTATTGATAAGGCTTCGAATCATAGCTGAGTTTGTATTTTTAAAGAAACACGATGATTTCTAAGTCATAATGTTGATTTATCTCTCCAAATACAATGCTGATATCCCTCCCGTAAAAGGAATAATGGTAATAATGATGGTGATATAAGTAATAGTGTTGATAATATACAAGTTTACTCAACCCTTTGGCTAAAATATACGACAGTTTCCATCATTACAAGCACTAACGAGAAAGAATGGTGTTTTTCTTTCTTTTTCTTTTCTTTCAGTGTGTAGTCAACATAATATTTAAAAAATGGCTGTGGAACGGAAAGAAATGTGCGAGAGTGGTTGTGATTAATTAAGGAACGATGTGGCAGGGAGAAATGAGACATGTGTTCCTGTGTACTGAGTCCCCTTTACCCTCCGTCACCTCCACCACCACCACCACCACCACCACCACCACCACCTATCCATTCCCTCCTGATCTCGCTTCACAAATCCTCTTCCCGAGACTGATTAAGCCTTCATTTTTACACTTCTCTCCCTGCCTGTCTCTCTCCCTCCATTATTTCCTCTTGCCATCCCTCCCCTACCCTATGTCCCCTCCCTCCTTCCCTTCCTTCCTTCCTTCCTTCCCTCTCCCCATCCCTGCTCCTCTTCTCGCTTCCCTTCAC
>NC_087165.1:23711011-23736011 GCF_035594125.1 Scylla paramamosain
TGTGTGTGTGTGTGTGTGTGTGTGTGTGTGTGTGTGTGTGTGTGTGTGTGCGTGTTGTACTAATGTGTCACAGACAGAGGAAGATGAGGAGTAAGAGGACGAGTTTTGAGAGGGACGGCTTCTCAGAGTTTCATTGCCTCCGAGGGAAGAAAAAAAAAACAACTTCAAAGTATCTCTGTGTTGGGAGAGCAAAAATGTTAGCGTGGTGCGGCGCGGCGCTGGACAGAGTAAAAACGTTGTGTGTTTTCTGGATGGCCTCGACAGCGTGTAGGAACTCTATTTATGTGATGTTGTGGTTTGTGTATTATTGCTCTCTCTCTCTCTCTCTCTCTCTCTCTCTCTCTCTCTCTCTCTCTCTCTCTCTCTCTCTCTCTCTCTCTCTCTCTCTCTCTCTGTGTGTGTGTGTGTGTGTGTGTGTGTGAAGCAAGTATAAAACCTGATGTTGCTCGTGGAAAACAGGCAAGTTTTTGCATAATTTCTTGTCCATAAACCTTGACAGTGCAACGTCCCCCCCCCCAATACCTCTCCCTCCCGCCGCTCCCCCCGTCCCTTAACACTGCTAGACCTCCCGCCCCTTGAGTCTCCTCCGCCCCTGCCTCAGCCACGAGCCCTCCTCCTCCTCCTCCTCCTCCTCCTCCTCCTCCTCCTCCTCCTCCCCAGGCTGTCATGTACTACAGCGTGGGGGTGGGACGCGTATCATGTGTTACACGATGAGATGAAAAGGATGGTGGTGAGGCGGGCCCCGGCACCGTGTTGCATTTTGGTGTTCTTGTACCTATTAAATTCTCATTTCTTCCCCCGTGTTTATATTCTCTCTCTCTCTCTCTCTCTCTCTCTCTCTCTCTCTCTCTCTCTCTCTCTCTCTCTCTCTCTCTCTCTCTCTCTGGCAGTTCCGATTTTTCCTCCTCAAACCAACAACACTCATCTCTCTCTCTCTCTCTCTCTCTCTCTCATCTCTCTCCTCTCTCTCTCTCTCCTCTCTCTCTCTCTCTCTCTCTCTCTTCTCTCTCTCCTCTCTCTCTCTCTCTACTCTCCCGCTTCTTCCTTCCCTTCCCCTCTCCTCCCTCCTCTCCCCTTCTCCACACCCCCAGCCGTCCCTCCCTCCCCGTCCCTCTCTCCCTTCACCCTCCCCCCACCGGCCGTCCAGTAAAGACAATGGCCGTTAATTTAGCTGAGGATTGTCGATCAGTTGTCCGAATCCGTCACCGGCGACCCGCCCTTCACCACTAATTGCCGTCTTGTTAGCGTCTCCCGACCTCCCTCGCGCTGGCCCTCCCTCACCTGACGTGCATTAACCCACTCACCTGTAATCGGGAAGGCGGGGGACCAGGTGGGGTAAAGGGTACGTGGTCGGGGAGGAGCAGTGTGTCGGGGGCAGCGGTTGGGATGCAGCGCCCTGACGGAGTGCAGCTGTTGGAGCGTACCCCTCCTCTCCTTGCCCTCCTCCACCCCTCTGTCTCTCTTTCCTGCTGCCGCCCCCCCCCTTCTCCTACTCCTCCTCCTCCTCCTCTCCTCTTTCCCTCCCCCCCTCAGTTACAGATATCGGCTAATTATTATATTTATTTTTGTCTGCATTGTTTTTTCCTAATGAGCATCTACCGGGTCGTGAAAGAGCGGGGGTGGGGAGCGAGTGGGAACTTTGAGGGTGTAACGTGACCTACCTCAGCCTCAGTGTGACGAGGAGGCGATGTGATGAGAGAGAGAGAGTATGCTTGTACACGCACACATACACACGGTTTTAGTAAATGTGAACATCAAGTACTATTGCGTTTGTGTTGTTAGTCATGTTTCTTCCCCACCTCACACAGCCATTCATTCATTGGAGGCTTGCAGCGAGACAGGCATGACACCGGCAGATGAAAACAGCTGAGACATCCCATTACGCTTGCATGACCTAGGAGGAGTGCGAGTGTTTTGATCTAAAGTCGTGGTCAGAAATCTAGTGACTTGCCTTGCCGCTGTTCTTTTTTTTTTCTTTTTGTCCTTCTTCGATGCTAACCTCACTAATCCTTTTTAGAATCCAGCATTTTGTTTTTCTTAAGGAGACTGTAAGGAGGTTAGAGGACTTAAAATTTGGGGAAAAAGTTTAAGATGGTGGAATTGAATGTCACTCGTAGCATGTCAAAGGTCTTGCATTTTTCGGGGGAATATATTATAAGATGGTGGAAGAGACAACATCACGTTAATAGACTTTTGGCCGAGACTGTGTACTTAGAAGAAGAGAACTGCGTGAAATGGGAGACAGGAGTAGTATCTATTGAAAACTCAGAGGCTGCAGCGGTTCACTATTTCGAGAGAGTGGTGAGTAAATATCCTTCAATGACCTAAGATGCCATACTCCACTCACTCTGGGATGGCAATGAATCAGTGGTAGGTCTGAATGCCGCGGCGACGCCCTCCCCTCATGGCGAGTTATTCCTTCCTCTATGTTTTGCGGCGAGCCTCGGGATTAGTGGGTATAAACATGCAATTTACTTTTCGTATCAAAAGTATATCTTGTTTCTTATGAATACTGTACTATTATGCACATGATGATCCGCCCAACCTTTGCCTTCACTGTTGTTTTGTGGTGTGGAAACGTTGTGCTTAGATACACGACACACACACACACACACACACACACACACACACACACACACACACACACACACACACACACACAGAGAGAGAGAGAGAGAGAGAGAGAGAGAGAGAGAGAGAGAGAGAGAGAGAGAGAGAGAGAGAGAGAGAGAGATACATACATACATACATACATACATCCAGATAGACAGACAGGCAGATAGACAAGAATATACACATATGCACCCATAGAAACAGGAGACATAGACAGAAACAGCCATACAAACATAGCCAACCAAAGAGGAATGCGATAAAGAGAAGGGAGAAGAGGAGGAGGAGGAGGAGGAAAAAAGACTCGAGAAGGAAGGGCACAGGCAACTGCAGGTGGAAACTTTGAGCTTGCCACTCAACACCTGAGCTTCCCCGGTACCTGAGCTCCTCCCTTCTTCCATGTCTCTCCCCTTCCTCCCTTTACTTTCCTTCTCGCCTCACTCCCCTCGCCCCGCCTCCCCTCCGCCGCCTGACCTTTGCTGGATAAACATCACCATTTTACGTTTACTCGACACTATTTACCAACTTCAGAGGCTTATCAAGACCCGCCAGTAACCACCCTCACCCTTACTTGGCTGTCCTTCATCCTCCCCGCCCTCCAGCCAGCCAGCCAGCCCGCCGCCCGCCCGCCCGCCCGCCCGCCCATCAGTCTGCCAGCTCTCCCGCGCACAAACACACACACACACACACACACACACACACACACACACACACACACACACACACACACACACACACACACACACACACTCAGATTTATTCACAGTAAAATATATTTAGAGTTGTACCGGAAATGTGTGTGTGTGTGTGTGTGTGTGTGTGTGTGTGTGTGTGTGTGTGTAAGTGTTTGTTTGTACTAGCATTCTGAGGCTGTCTGTTTGTATACACTCATAAAACTCTACGCGTGAGTGAAAAGTTGGCACGAAAAAGAAGTAGCCATATATGTACACACACACACACACACACACACACACACACACACACACACACACACACACACACACACACACACACACACACACACACACACATTTAATCTCTCTCCTTTAAATGACGAAATGAAAAAAAAAATAAGATAAACAAAACAACATACTATATTTTCGGATACCCCCCGAAAAATAATAAACAAATAAAAAAAATAGACTAGTAAAAATAAAACACGCGCAAAAAAAAAAAACAGAATCATATACCAAGAAATTCAGATAAACTAACCTCAGAAAGTAGATGATGATGATGATGACACACAGAGTTGCCTTCCCTTCCCGATCTCTCCTCCTACTCTCCACTTTTTCTTCTCCCAAATATCCTTACTTCTCCTTCCTTCTTACCTTCACCTAGCCTCACCTGGTCCCGCCTCACTTCCCCTCTGGACTAATTATTTGGCTGGCTGGGAGAAAGGAAGAAGGTGCCGCCGTTTATAGAAACCTCTCGATTATGTTGTTACTGAGAGAGAGAGAGAGAGAGAGAGAGAGAGAGAGAGAGAGAGAGAGAGAGAGAGAGAGAGAGAGAGAGAGAGTGGGAAGGCAATCAGAAATGGGAGGACGAAAGCCACAAGGGGAGAGTGTCCGTCAGGGAGGATGACTTTGATGGAATGGGGAGGAATTATGGGGTGTACTACATCTTACACGCGGGAGGAGGAAGTGAGAGAGAGTGAGAAGGAGGAGTTGAAGGGAGGTAGGGTTGAAAAATGAGAATCAAGACTAAACAAGGAGATACCAGAGAGAGAGAAAAGGGGGGGGGGCAACATGAAGGTTGTTGGTGCATTTCTAAGCACAGGAAATTGTAGTAGTAGTAGTAGTTTTAGTAGTAGTAGTAATAGTAGTAGTAGTAGTAGTAGTGGTTGTTGTTGTTGTTATTGTTGTAGAAGGAGGAAGAATAATACTAGTAGTGTTTAAAGAGGAAGGAAAATAGAAGCAGAGAGAGAGAGAGAGAGAGAGAGAGAGAGAGAGAGAGAGAGAGAGAGAGAGAGAGAGAGAGAGAGAGAGAGAGAGAGAAATGTGAGCAGCAACTAACGAGGTGTCGAAGCGTTTGAAGTTGTAGAGGCTTTCCAGCTTTCTCTAATACCTTCCTCTCTCTCTCTCTCTCTCTCTCTCTCTCTCTCTCTCTCTCTCTCTCTCTCTCTCTCTCTCTCTCTCTCTCTCTCTCTCTCTCTCTCTCTCTCACCATCCATTTTCCTCCCTATCCATCTCTCATTAGCAAAGGTTTCCAGGTTTCCAGCCGCCAGGTGTTTCCAGCCAGGTGTCTTAAGGTAATGGCCGCAGTGATAGTGTTACCTGGGGCCTTTCCTCCACCTGTACGGAAAAGGAATGAAGGGAGAAGGAGGAAGGACGCGAATGCAGAGAGATGACTGTGTGTGTGTGTGTGTGTGTGTGTGTGTCCGTCCGGTCCCTTCCTCGCCGTGGGCAATGATAAGATCGAAGGCAATCCACCCACAGCCTCCAGCACTAGCGACCACCGCCAGGCCCCCCACAGTGCCCTTGATGGGGGGGGGTGCGGCGCGTTGATGTGAGGGTGTTGCACGCGTGTGTGTATGTGTCTGTGTGTTTGTATGTGTGTGTGTGTGTGTGTGTGTGTGTGTGTGTGTGTGTGTGTGTGTGTGTGTGTGTGTGTGTGTGTGTGTGTGTGTGTGTGTGTGTGTAGGTGGGTAGGTGGGATTGGCTAGTTTATGGTTTCTAATTAATTTGTTACTTAATTGAGAAAGAGAGAGAGAACTATGTAGCACAAATGGGAAACAGATGAGATAGGAAGGAGGAAAATGAACACACATACAAACAGACAGGGAAAAAAAAAACTGTACTTACTCATGAAAAAATAAATGATAAATAAATAAATGAGTTGCGAATTGGAAAGACCTGCAGTAGTGGGAAAGATGGAGGAGGAGGAGGAGGAGGAGGAGGAGAAAAGTGGAAAAAGAAATATTTCCTTCCTCTCGCATGCTGGTGTTGGCTGTGGGGAATGAGTCAAGCCTCAAGTATTTACCTGCGATTTTAGGTGTGCGCTCTCGATTTTAATCACCGCTCAGGTAGGTACACACGGGCGTCAGGCGTCAGGAGGGTGTTGGGGTGTGAATTAGGATTACACACACACACACATACACACACACACACACACACACACACACACACACACACACGTATCTGAATTGCCGGCCACTCCTATCAGACGAGTGAATATCGGCTCCAGCCAGGTTGCTATTCAGAAATGCGCAAATATTCATTGAAACTTACTCTGGTTCGTAATTACTGCCACATTCACATAAAGAGAACCCGTATGCACACAGGCCAAGGTATAAAGATAAGTAGGTACACACACACACACACACACACACACACACACACACACACACACACACACACACACACACACACACACACACACCTCATCACCAGACCTCATTGATGCTCGGGAAGATAAGCTTCTCTATTAGCCTCACCATTCCTGACCTGTGTTTGTTTTGTCGATTTAATTACGGAAGACCTGAACCCATTTCTCAAGGTGTGCCGTGGGCGGGGCGGGGCGGGCGGCTGGCGGCGGGCGGGAGGTGTGTGGGTGATGGATGTGCAGGCGAGGCGGAGAGGCAGGCAGGGAATGGGGCTTTGTGTGTTTTGTATTTTTTTCACAAGTCAGAAAGGTATAATTTGGTGACCAGGTACGGGCCGGTGGGCAGTGGGATGGCAGGAGCGAGGGAAGAAGAGGAGGAGGAGGAGAAAGAGGAGGAGCAGTGGGTAAGGTGCTGGGTGGGCAAGGGAACAGGAGAGGAGGTCAGGGTTGGGTGGGATGGCCGATAGGGAAGGTGGAATAGAGAGAGAGAGAGAGAGAGAGAGAGAGAGAGAGAGAGAGAGAGAGAGAGAGAGAGAGAGAGAGAGAGAGAGAGAGAGAGAGAGAGGGGGAGGGGGGGTAGAAAGAGATAGACGGAGGAACATGTAGGGGCACAGGATAGGAGAGGAGAGTTTAAGAGATGGGATGGGAGGGGATGGGGAGGAAGAGAAGAGAAAAGGGGTGAGATGGAAGTGTGATAGGTGTGTGTGTGTGTGTGTGTGTGTGTGTGTGTGTGTGTGTGTGTGTGTGTGTGTGTGTGTGTATCAACATGTATCTCCATTTGTGTCTACTTATGTACAGTATCTATTATCCAATCTGTCCTTTTTGTACCGTCGACTTGTTATTGTCGCTTTGCTTTTTCATTGTATAAATTTCCATAATAATATCCTTCTGTCCGCCCCTGGCTTGAGAGAGAGAGAGAGAGAGAGAGAGAGAGAGAGAGAGAGGGAGAGAGGGAGGGAGAGAATGACGCCATAATTCCAGTTATTAACATAAAGTGAATCTGCGCCAGGGGATTGTTACTGGTGTCCGTTCCGTGGGAGGGGGAGGTAAGATAGAGCAGCGTGATAGATTATACTGCTGATAGACGCACCGGAGCCTTAACTACCCGCCCGCTCATTAGCATCCCGGCCCGCGAGGGAGGGAGGGGTTGGGGTCGCCTGAGGGAGGAAGAAACATCGACTCTATACCGGATTTAGTCACTCGTTCAGTATTGCCTTGTAACATCACGTGGCTTATCAGTCACCAGAGTGTCTATTAGCTTCGTATGGGAGTCGTTAAGCCTGTTATAATCATGGAGAACATCAAGACACCTCGGTAACAAGTTTGCCCAGCCTGTTTGAAACTTTTTTTTTTTTTCTAATTAACCTTTTCGGCAGCGGCAATTAAGTTGGGTTATTTATTTATTTATATATTTATTTATTGTGCTCTTTGATCTTCTCCAACGTTGAAAAGTAAAAGAGCGTTTTGTCTTGGTGATATATAGGTACGAATGTTATTATTATTGTTATTATTTAATTGAAAGTACTAACTAGTTCGATATAGATAGTTTACTTCATGAGGTTATGCTTTTTTTGTCCAGGAGAAAATAATCGCTGTTAAACTAGCTGTCACCTACATTGAAACATGCATAAAAGAGGATCTCGTGCCTGATTATTATAAAACTTCAAATAGCAATATTATTAATAGTATAATAGTATTAGTAATATTAAAACAAGAAGTAGCAGTAGTAGTAGTAGTAGTAGTAGTAGTAGTAGTAGTAGTAGTAGTAGTAGTGGGAAAGGTAAGCGTACATTCTGCTAGAAGCGATGGTCATGTACAGGCAGCCAGGCAGCCCCTGAGGAAGGCAGTGCATGGGCCGGGCAGCCATGTGCGGCCCTCTAAGAATACCATCAGGGTTTCTACTTTTAAGACACTTGCCTCTATTCTTCAGCAAACCCATATAGCACCATTACTTGATTCAGATGTTTACTTAAGAAATTTATATATTCTTAAGGATATAAATATAGTGTGGATGGACGGACTGATGGGTGGATGACTGTCAGCGGCTCACGTGACCTTCATCCAATACCCTTCGACTTGTTGAATGTTTTGTATTAACCCTTTCTCTGCTACGGGCGTCTTTTGTTAACATACAGAGCACTGTTGAAAAATGAGTACATGCTTAGACACACACAAAGAAAGAAAATATGATTAATTGTCCTTCTTTTTAGTCTACAGACCTTCATAAACTGTACTCGTAGTTGCTGTAGTGTCAAAAATATGTAAGTGGTTTGGAAAGAATCGTGTAGCAGTGAAGAGGTTAAGTATTCTTCCAATAAATAAAGATAAAATTTCACTTAATCATACGAACTACTCAGCTAATTGCCCCGCCATCCACACTTAACCCTCCGACTGCTAATGAGAGTCAGACAAATATTACCTAATTTTAGTAAACCCTAGCAAAAATAAAACATTAAGAATTAAACCATTTGAACTCCATCACTACTTTTATTGTCAGGGGTGTCTTTTGAAATGATGCTCCAAACTTGCACCACAACACTTCAGTAACAATTTTAAAAGGGAAATAATGGTAGTCAGAGGGTTAACAGCTTGATCATCATATGTGCATGTCTTCAGTTTAAAATTAAGTCAAGTTTTCTAATCTTATGTTCGCAAATAATGACAAAAGTGGGATTAATATGGCCTTCTAAGCCCCGCCTGGACCATTACCACCTGTGTCGTGTGTGTGTGTGTGTGTGTGTGTGTTCCTCCGGCCACGAGCTACAGGCGGCGGGGCTTAGGGAAAAGAGCCATCCAGGTCTGAGGTGTGTCCCACGAGGCCTAGTTATATACCTTTTTCTACCTGTGTCTTATTTGTTGTTAATGACGCCTCTCTCCCTTGCCACCTCCTGCTGCCTCGCCCTCCGCCCCTCGCTACCTCCCTCCTCCCTCCTCCCTCCTCATCGGCCTTCTTCCATTCACTCCCTTTTTTCCATTTTTTTTTTTTTTCTCTCTCATCCAGTACAGCGAACTTGTCCCTTTTGTCACTGTTTTTTTTTCTTTTTTTCCGTCTCTTTCTCTCTCTTACATGGTTTCCTCCCTTCTCTTTTCCGTCTCTTTCTCTTGTTCCTCGCTGTCTTCCTCCTCCTCCTTCTCCTCCATGATCCCGTTTTCCACGATTTCCTTTTTTCTTACAATTTTCGTGTCTTTTTTTCTCTCTTTCTCCAGCTATTTATTCTCCTTACCTTCCGTCCACCTTCTCTAAACACCTCCACCTTATCAACCATTATCTTCACTTCCTCCTCCTCCTCCTCCTCCTCCATCTATCTATTTCACTCAACTTCTTCCCTCCTCACCAACTCCTCCTCAGCTACCTGTCTACTGTAATATTCCCATCCGGACCTTTCCCTCTTCTACCTCCTACCTGCACCTTATTTGTATTCCTCTTATTTTAGGAGGAGAGAGAGAAAAAAAGTTTGTCTTCTTTTCTTGCAGGCAAATGTTTCCTCAGGTGAAATTTAGAGTATCCGGACTGGACCCGAAGGCGAAGTACATCCTGCTGCTTGACATCGTGGCGGCTGATGACTGTAGATATAAGTTCCACAACAGGTATCCAACACACTTCCCCTCCCTTGGTTCCAGTGACACCAACAGCAACTTCTTTTCTCTCTCTCTCTCTCTCTCTCTCTCTCTCTCTCTCTGCCTTTTTTTTTCTACTCCCCTTTCTAATTCTGAATTTTTCTCTTTCTATATTTTTTTTTCCTCTCTCTGCATCGGTATCATATTTTCCGTCTATCTTTTTATATGTGAATCTATGTTTTTTCTTCTTTCTTTATTTATTTTGTTTCTGTCTATGATTTCTCTCTTTTTTCTCTGGCGTTTTTCTTGCTTTTTTTCTTTCTTCCTCTTCGTCACCTGCTTTTCTTAGGCGTCTTTCTTCATGGCTTTGGTTATTCTTTTCTTTTATTTTCCCTTCTCATTTCTACACACTCGTACACACACATGTTCACACACGCATGAACGTACTACATACGTCCATACACACACACACACACACACACACACACACACACACACACACACACACACACACTCACACACACACACACACACACACACACGCCTGGTTGCGCCTGCCTTCGGTGTGGCATCTTCAGCTTCCTGTTCCTCCTGCGCAAGGCTTCTCGTGTTTCTTTGCATATTTTTATTCATTTATTTATTTTTCTCTAGGTGCTGGCTGCTCTGGTTCTCTGTGTGTCCCTTCGTTTCTCCCTCCACCACCACCACCACCACCACCACTGCCTCCACCTCCTCCACCACCACCACGCTTCGCTAACCCCCTCGTGTTTCAACCCCCACCTCCTCCCTCCCTGATTTTTTTTATGATTTCTGTCACTATTTACTCTATCAAAAGCCTTGTTGTTATTCTTGCAGACGTATGTTTCCTGCCTACAAAGTTCGGGTCTCTGGGCTTGACAAAAAAGCCAAATACATCTTACTTATGGACATCGTAGCAGCCGATGATTGCCGCTATAAGTTCCATAACAGGTATTGTGATAGCAAAAGATACCACCCCGCCTCCCCTCCACACAACGAGCCTCATAGCTCAGCCAGACGTGTCCCGGTGGCTCTCTCAGACACTCCCTACTCCCGATATCTCATAGAATTCCTCATAGATGAGTCGCCTTGTGTATAGTTTCTGCCATGTTAAAAGAGATCAGAACCCGCATTGCTCACCTGTACATACTGCTGTCATTATCTACGGCCCTAATAAAGTGGTTGTTTGGATCCCACTCCCCGCCCCTTCGAGTATATGCACACGCGGTGCCGCACTCCCCTCCTCCTCCTCCTCCTCCTCCTCCTCCTCCCTCAGCCACGTCATTCCAACACTTGTGACGGTACTGTTAGTAGAGTAGAATGATCTTTTTGATCTTGTAACAGTACCCTGTCCCCTCACTCCCTCCTTTCTTCACTGTTTTTTGCTGCCTTTGTCCCAGCCCCTCCCCCCTCACTTAGTCACTGCCACTACCCTACCTTCCCTTTTTTTCATCCACCTGCACAGTCTGATCAGGTCCTCACCTCGGCCGTGTCTCGATGCCGTAACCTTCCACGTTCACGCTGAGGCACCAGTGGTTTTGTTTTGAAGGCTCACACTGAAGGGAGACGTGCGATGCTCCGTCATTCCCCCTTGCACTCAGACCCTCCCCTTTCCCTCCCTCTCCCCCTCCCCCTCCATTTTTCCTCCTTCCCTCTCCACAAGATTAAGTTTTTTTTTTACCCGCGGATATCGCGGCGTGTTAGACGAAATAGTAATGATGAGCCGTTTTGCTTTGTCTCCTTTCGGCAGTAGCTCCCCCTCCCTCGCCCGAGTCCCATCCTCCTCTCCCCTCCCCCTTTCTCTCTTCTCGTAAATATGAAAGTAACTGCAATTTTTTTACTCGTCTTCCTCACATTATAAAATAGGCAAGAAGGCATTCCTTACTTGCGAAGTTTTATAAAGTGTGTTAAGGTATAAATATGCGATTTGTTTTAAACATGGAACTACAATATCCGACACCGTTCGGAGGAATCAAGGCAACTATTCATTAACGAAAATGCGTAAAAGAAATTGACGCAACATCTGTACTTCCTCGAGGCGCAAAAAGCTGTAACCAACCATGTCGTGTTTAAGGCTGCAGAAGGTTCGCATGCCTTCACTGAGATTAAAAAAAGATCCCGAGAATAAAGGAGGCTGATCACTGATGCAGAAAGTTACAAGCCACCGCTTAGCTTCACAAAAGATCTACCAGGAAAGCTGCAGAATATTCACCAGCCCTTCCCCACCCGCTGAATAAGTTAGCGGCCGCCCAGGCCTAACACCGCTGCCAGAATGGCGGAGACGTTCCCTCCCACCCACCTAGCGAATCGTCCTGCTACCACGTGCCTCACACACTCTATCCTTAGCGACTCTGCGTCACTCCTGCTGCGAGATGCCCTTTGGCCAGCCTCACCTAGAGACTCACCTGCATGGCTTTCTCCTAATCCTCCTCCTCCTCCTCCTCCTCCTTATCACTTCATCTTCCTCTCTTAGTTCCATCCAGTCTTATTGAATATTAATTACTTTTCCTTCCAAGGTCTATTTCTACGCATGAGCTTCGTGTTTTATTTGACGGTTCACCTGTTTACCTTCCTGACTCACCAGACCCAATCTTACTTACATCACCTACCTCATCTCGATGACTCACCCAACCAGTGACTCAAGTTTGCATGTTCTTTCTATAGACTCGCTACCCTACTGGCTCTCTTGCTTCACTGGCGAACTCTCTGTACCATTACCATCATTCGCTACTTATCATTGACTTACTGCAGGACCTGCCTCTTCCATAATGGCTCTCCTAACCTCCATAGACTCAGCTCATATAATTCCTTGACGACTTATCCTGATTTTCCATAATTAATATGCTTGTCATTACGACGCCGTAATGACTCGCCAGCCTTCATGACGCAAGACTCGTTACCCTCCGAGTCATCCATTTTATCCCTGCATATGTTTTCTTCACTCCCTTTTTTTCTTATCGTCGCATCTTTTTTTTTTTTTTACCCACATCTACCTCTTCGTCTTCCCTTCACGTGCACCTGCCGCCTTGCCCCTCACCTGTCTCGTCCCCTTCCGGAGTAGTGTAGTGGTAGTTAGTGCGCTGCCCCCTCCTGGCCCCACACACTCTTTTTCTCCGTCACGTGGGCCCGTGACCCTCCCTCCCTCCCTCCCTTACTCCCTCCCTCCCTCCCTCCGTATGCCAGACTCACCTCTTCATCTGAGTATTCAATTATTTTGCTTTTCTTTCTCACAGTATTTGTTGTCACCATGCTTGAAATACCAAGATTCTATCATGATATATAATTTTGATCTTTAATTTTCTTTTTGATCTGAAACTAAAATTCTGAGTAGAATATTAAACGTAAGGTTTTATATATATATATATATATATATATATATATATATATATATATATATATATATATATATATATATATATATATATATATATATATATATATATATATATATATACTAGTGTAAAAGTCAGTAAAATTCAGCCTGAATATATACCGTGCCTGATAATAAAGGAGCGTGAGGTGTGGGAGCCACAGCCTGTGGGCGTGATCAGCATCCGTCACAGAGACTGAAGCACATCCTCGCTACAGCACCCTTACCTCCTCGTGCGCCATGTCCCACTGGCTGCCCTGCTGTCTCTGCTGTCCCTGTCATGTCTCGCTTCATCGCACCAACACATCAGCCCGTGAAGGCCCAGCAGGGCGTGCTGCTCGCTGCCTCATGGCCATTCACTGTTGCTTTCCTACGGGAATTGCTATGATCTTTATAAAATTATTTTGAGGGTCAAGGAAAATTTACATAATCATTGGGGAAACATCCCTTCTTTACATGATAACGTCACTTCAGCCTGTAGTCTGTGTAAAAAATCCCATTCAGTTTCCAAAATGAGTTTTGAGTCAGCATTGCTTTAGCGAGGATGTGCTGAAGGCCTCGCCTCCCCACCCCGCCTCCAGCCGCCCCAGCCCGCCTCACCGCCCTCCTCTCCCTGCAGCAGGTGGATGGTAGCCGGTAAGGCGGACCCGGAAATGCCCAAGAGAATGTATATCCACCCTGACAGTCCAGCCACGGGGGAACAGTGGATGCAGAAGGTGGTCTCATTCCACAAGCTAAAACTCACCAACAACATCACCGACAAACACGGCTTCGTAAGTATTGAGCTTCTGTTTCGCCATGTTATAGGCAACATGTCTCGTGTTATCACCAAAAGAACTTGATAGCAGTTTGTCTGATTCCCATTGTATGCCTTAGATTAAATCTTTATATTTATGTTATGCAATGCCCGAGGGTCTAGCGGTCTGTGGTTGTCTCGAAGAAAATCGTCTATACGGGAAAGCTGTTTATGGCTAAGAACACGCTGTGCCGGCACCGCGAGCTGGTGACGGCGAGGTCATCTTGGTTGAGTCTCAAATTACTTTTTATCTATTTTGTGCCTTAGAATATTATACTTTAACTCTGTGTGAAGGGATGTCTCATGCTTGTCTGTTGTGTGGTGTGTAAGGACCTGGAAATGTTATCTGACATGATGCATTCTTGTGAGTGACGTCGATGCTGGCAGTCATCATAATAACATCAATACTAAGAGGGAAAAGTAGAAATGTAATACTGATAGTCACAGTGGCATTGATGATGATGATGATGACGATGACGATGGTGATGATGATGATAATAATAATAATAATAATAATAATAATAATAATAATAATAATAATAACAACAGTAAACCCCCACTAACCTTACACTACGCATCCTAATGGCACGGTCACGGTCACGGGTCACTCAGCCCAGAGCCGCCTCCCCGCCCCGCCACCCGCCGGTACCCGCTGACCTTAACATGACCTGCCTGGCCGCCGTGGCATAAACCGTCGCCTTGGTTTTATACATCAGACCAAAACAAACACGGGCGATAAACTCGTATTTGGGGAGAGGGCATAAAACCTGTCTGGCATAGTTTATCTTGGTGCTTTATCGCTAAGCCTCTGCGCGGGGCTCCTCGTTGCGGTTTATCGCTTTATTATTACAAAGCGAGCCTGGGGAACATGGCGGCGATGGTGGTGGTGGTGGTGGTGATGGTGGTGGTGGTGGGGGTGTATTCTCCCTCAGTCCGATGATGCTTTAACTAGTTGATAGGGCGCGTCATCTCCCCTCCGCTCCCTACCCCCTCGTCTCCCCTTGTCTCCCCGTCCTGGGCACCTGTGCGGACCCACGGCTCGTGCTCAAATATTCCGCGAATTTTTCATGATTGGTATTTCGAGTTTACGTGTTAGCATATAATTGGACACTATCGGTGGTGATGGTGATGGTGATGGCAGTGGTAATGGGAGTAGTAGTGGTAGTAGCAGGAATTGTATAGTATGTAGTAGTTGAAGAAGAATTATTATTAGTGGTAGTGGTAGTAGTAGTAGTAGTAGTAGTAGTAATGTTAGGAAGAAGGATTAAAATATAGCATAGGTTAATATAAACATTAGTTCAGGAAGTTTTTATTTTATCTGACGAGAATATAATAATACGCAGAAGTAAAAAAAAAAAAAAAAGAAAGAAAACAGTGGCGCTGGAAGGGATATTTTTGGTTACTGACTAAAATATTTACCTGATTAATGTTTGAAAGTATTGACTGTTTTTTGGTGCCGACAGCATCTGTGGGACTTTCAAGACTTGGAGAAGAAATCAAACCAAAACTTTTAACTCCATGTTCCTCTTTTCTTGCTTTAAATCCGTCTACTTTATTAATTCAAGCAAGCGAGAAATGTGTAGAAAAAAAAAAAAACTCACTATCAAGGATTTCGTTAAAATTTGCCACGAAAAGATAATAAGTGAGAAAACCATGCAGATGTGTTTGTTTATTTTCCAATGGCAGTTCACACATTATTCCTGATGTTACCTGGCCTTTGTGTGGCTACGAGTACACGTTTGAAGAGGCTTGGTGTGCTTCCGTGACAGATCATCCGTACCCACTATACGTATGGTGGTAGTGGTTGTGGTGGTAGTAATAGTAGGTAGAGAAAGGGCTGTATGGGTTTAGTAGTAGTAGTAGTAGCAGTAGTAGTAGTAGTAGTGGTGGTGGTAGCATAGTGGTAGTTATTGTTGTTGTCGTCAGCGTTGTCGTTGTCGCCGCCACCAGCAGCAGAGTAGTGGGGTGTTCCCAAACTGCCTAGGGTGACGTGGCCTGAGGTGTTGTAATGCCGCGTCCTCTCCTCCGCAAGTCATCCATCACGGCCCGAGGACCTGCTTCCCGCCGCCCTGACGCAGCGATCAGGGAACACCTTGATACCAGCCAATCACCGCCCCGATAAGCATCACGGCCGTCAGCGGGGCCAATCACCGCATTCCGTGACGCCAGGCGAGGGGCGGGGTGGAGGGGCCGTCATGGCGCTGATACGACGTCATGCAAAAATGTGCGCATGATACTGAACGATCTCTGGGGAAAGTTCTGAAAACATCGTGAAACATTTTGGGTATCAGTGATTCTATAATTCTTGACTAAGGTACTAAATGTCTCCTAAACTCAAAGTGAAGTGTATCGTTAGGAGTGTTGTGAATTATTCTTTTTATCATTAAGTAATCAAGCATTTCTCATGCGGTAAGTCACTCATGCGCTGGAAATGAAAGCAGACTGTAGAAATGACCCGCGTACCGAGAGTGATTATGACTGAGAGGAGGAAGGACGCGGCAGTGTGTGTGTGTGTGTGTGTGTGTGTGTGTGTGTGTGTGTGTGTGTGTGTGGGTGCGCTCTCTCACGCGCTTCCTTGCGAACAAGCTCTCACTGATATTGTTCTCCCTATAGTCAGTACATAAAATCATCAGAATTATTCAAAAGATATTAAACTTTTTACCCAGTAAGAAATATAACACAGTAAAAAGTAAACAACAGTTCAATTCCCTCGCCAGCTCCCACACTGCTTGCTGAGGCGTCACTTACACTTATTAAATCCCGGCGAGGTGGCGCACGGCGGGAACACACTCACCACGGAGCGGGGCGGGATGGGACGAGCTGTGTGCCGCCGCCCACACCTCGTCGCCCATTGTTGTGGGTCGTGTCCCTCAGGTCCTCCGTTGAGCGGCCGCTTGTCCCTACACGGGTCCGCCGCGCCCGCCCGCACCCGCTAATGCCGCGTAATGATGCCCTTGCCCAGGCCTTTGTTGGCGGTAATGGTATTGCTGTAGCCATTTGTATTTCCCTCCTTATGAATGGTAATGGATGGGGGAGGGGGAGGGCAGCGGCGGTCCAAGACTGTGGGAGAGAACGAGAGGGAGGAGGATGAAGATGAGGAGCGTGGGGGTCAGTGAGGATGCCGCGGGAGAGTCAGCGGTAGAGGGGGTGAGGGACTTGCGGATACAGGCATGGGGAGGCGGATGAGAGAGGAATGGAAGAGAATGGTGTGGTGATGTTTTATAGGATTTGAGAGAGAGAGAGAGAGAGAGAGAGAGAGAGAGAGAGAGAGAGAGAGAGTGATTATAGTCCACTGAAATTTGCGAGAGACTGATAATAAAGATGCTAACAATGATACAAATTGATACTAAAACCATAAAAAACACAACCACACCACACCACACCACACCACACCACCACATCACACCACACCACACCACACCACACCACACAACACTACACCACACCAAACCAAACCAAAACTCCACACCACACCACACCACACCACACCACCACATCACACCACACCACACCACACCACACAACACTACACCAAACCAAACCAAACCAAAACTCCACACCATACCACACCACACCACACCACACCACACCAACATCATCAGCTGTGTTGATTAAGGGGCCATAGTGAGGAGCTGATCCATCAAGCCATCAGCCAATCAGCTACTAGTAAGGGCCTCGGGAGAGCTAATCACCTCCTCGGGGCTGCAGGGAGAGGGCGCTGGAGGGTCGTCTCGGAACCCTGAGTTAGCCTTTGTTAATGGCAGAATCAGATAACACATCCCGCCCCGCTATCTGGAACCCGCCCTGCCGTGCCCGCCACCCCCACCTCCGTCAGTCCGTCTTCTCTTTTTTTGGCGATTAGGAGGCGAGGTGAGTGAGTGCTTAGGGCGGGCGAGGGTGACCCGAGCTGAGGGAGGGACCAAACAGAGCAGGACATTAACGAGTCGAGTCTGTTGTTAATATGCAAATCAGTCATGCTTGTTAGACGCAGGGAAGGAAGCATCGCGAGAGAGAGAGAGAGAGAGAGAGAGAGAGAGAGAGAGAGAGAGAGAGAGAGAGAGAGAGAGAGAGAGAGAGAGAGAGAGAGAGAGAATGCTATTTTAATAAAGATAGTGCGTTCGTGTCCTCATTGATAGTGCAAGCCAAGTATCGCAAAAGTCAGAAAGATAAACAGCCAAAGATAAATATAAAATGGAAAAGAAGAGAAGGTGGAGTTGGATGAGGAGATGGTGGAGGAAGAGAGGAGAGGGAGGGAGGAGGAGGTGGCTGTGGAGATGCAAATGCCTTAACAAAAATGAACAGAGAGAGAGAGAGAGAGAGAGAGAGAGAGAGAGAGAGAGAGAAACTAAATCCAGTCACATATATCTTCGGTTGCAAATGAGTGATAAAAAGATGGATGGACAGATGTGTCAGATAATATATAGGTAGGTACGTCAGAGAGAGAGAGAGAGAGAGAGAGAGAGAGAGAGAGAGAGAGGAGGGTGGGACGAGTAAGCAAGTGATTTACTCGTAAGACCCGTGTTGAGATCACTCAGCCGCCAGGTAAACCCAGGACTCCAAGACTCGCCGCCACGTTGCCAATTTGTTAACCTTATTATTTCACTCTGCATAGCTCGGGCGCGCTTTCTTAACGCAGCCGCCGCCGCCGCCCGGTGCCTTCACCCTTATCGCTTCCTCCCACTCAAGCCTGCACGCCGCCTCGCCCTTAAGATACGTCCGCAAACAAAGTCCGCCGAAGAAATATTGAAGGCCTCATCCCTCTGCATTGTCACGACGCTTCCTCTCTCCTCCGGGTTGCGCTTCATCTCGACTCAGTCAACCTGCATAAATTCAGGATGTCTCGAGTGTTCATGCTAAAACGTCACATGTGCTCAGGTGAGATCCATTACTACAGGGGCTCGGGGCGGGGAGGCTGGGGATGGGTGGCTGCGGCAGGGGTTTATTAAAGGTTCCGTGTCTTGGTGCTTTTCCTTCGTCTTGTCTTCGCTGTGAAAGAAAAATTGTTCTCACCGCTTGATTCTCCAGTAATTAAGGAGTTTTCTTTTACGTACACCCGTAGAGAGAGAGTTACGTCACGTATGATAGAGAAAGGAACAAATTCTGTCTTGGATCTTTACACCATCAGTACAGTAAGAATTATAAAAAAAATAAATAAAAAAAATAACAAGAACAAAATCTTGACTAAAAAGCACGGTCATTTTTTGATGAGGTAAGGAAGATGAAATTAATTCAATCAGTGAATAAAACACATGAATAGTTACTTCACGGGACATTTTTTTAAATAACCAAATGCCACAACAACGACAACAGCAGCTCAGCGCGACGTGGCGTGACCCGCAGCTCACTGCCGCCTCGCCGCCACACAGGACGTGCCCCGCAACACCCAACATTCAACCCGGACACACCTCAGGCTACTCATTTTTCGCGATGACACTTCCCCTCTAACCCGAGGACTGTGTGTGTGTGGTGGGGGGTGGACCACGCGTGCTGGAGGGCCTACACCTCCTTGCTGCCTCCTCCTCTCCCAGCGCCTCTCACACACCCTCGTATCTCAGCCTTGGTGTCTGGTCCGCACCAAAGGCGAGGCGTAAATACTCCCCATAAAATATGTTGACTCAATAAAAATAACTCGTAAATGAAGAAGTGCTCATGAATTCTTTTTGGTTCAATTTCATTTTCACAATATTCAAATTCAATATTGACTTGCACAATGACATAATTCTCTCCCCATATACATATACACGTTTATATAATAGCTTGTGTAAGGGGCAACATGACGGCCACTGGTAACACTACTCGGGCAGTCAGGCGAATGAGTGTCTCGGGGATTCCAGCCTGGGGGACACTCACCCGTCGCAGCATTGGCATTTGAACCAGACTCATGACTCAACTCAACATGACGCAATCGTTGGAATAAGCGACAGAACATTTCAAAGCATTTAACATTCAGCGGCAGAGAGAGATACACCAGATTGTGATGCTAAGTACAGACGAAAGAAAACATTGGTGATGAAATGCTTGTCTTCGCAAGCACCACAGTGAGCCTCCTCCACCATCACCCCCGTTCCTCACCCATCCCTATCCAGCCTCCCCGCACCACGCACAGCCACGACCCTCGCACCGCCGCTCACACGCACCTCGCAGCCCGGGGCAGGAGAGGGCCTCTGCACCATTGAATATATATCCTGCAACGCTAAATCTATCAGGGGCGGCGTTGCATGTCGGCTGGGCGGTTGTCCCTGCCCGCCCACAAACACAGCGGCGATAAGTCTCCCGTGGCCTGATGAAGTATGAGCCGACCTTCATAGACTTGCAAAGTGGCCCGAGGGGGGAGGGGTTGTAGGGGAAGAGCAGGTGGTGGTGGTGGTGGTGGTGGTGGTGGTGGGAGGAGATGAGGAACCACCTGCTATGTTCCTTCCTCTACCCCCTCCCTGTACCCTCCCCTCCCCCTCCTCCTCCTCCTCCTCCTCCTCCTCCTCCTCCTCCTCAGTACTGTATATGCACATAGACAGGGAACGTGCACACTCAGATTTTCTACTCTCTGTCTCCCAAACACACACACACACACACACACACACACATACTCCATAGAAGACACGTATAGCGAGAGTTGGAGTAGAGGAGGAGAAGGAGGAGGATGGCGGGTGTGAGAGAGCGTACAGTGAAGCTATTAAATGGTAAAATGGGCGGGGGTTGAGTACTGACTCTTGAGCATCCGTGAAATTGAACGCGAGACCCCACACACACACACACACACACACACACACACACACACACACACACACACACATGGTGATGAAGACGAAGGAATAGAGGTAAAGGAGAAATGAATAGAAGGGTGAAAAGGGGGTGAGAGAGAAAAAAAATAATGAAATGAAGGAAAGAATAAGGGAAAGAGAGAAGTAGAGTAAGGATGGAAAGGTGGAAGAGAAAAAGAGCAGAAGGATGGGAGGGGTGAGGGAGATAGAAATGGAGGTGAGAAGAAATGGGGGGGGAGGATGAGACGAGCAGCAAATTGTCAATGGACTGTACAAAATTTCTCTCTCTCTCTCTCTCTCTCTCTCTCTCTCTCTCTCTCTCTCTCTCTCTCTCTCTCTCTCTCTCTCTCTCTCTCTAGCGTCAATCCTCATTACATCGACGTAGCGCGTGTGTGTGTGTGTGTGTGTGTGTTCGTTTGTCCACGGTTTTTTCTCTTGTTTCTGTATCTTTGTCTTGTATTAATTCCCTTTTCTTTTTCTTTTCTTTTTCTTCTTCTTTTTCTTCCTTCTCTTCACCATCCCTTCCCTCCTTTTTTCCTTCATTTTTTTTTTATCCTTTAATACCGTCATCCACTTCCTTTGTCACCCACACACCTCATTCAACTAAATCATTCCTCCAGTTGCACATTTTTTTTTCTTTTTCGTTCACTTTGGCGGGTTATTTCCATTATTCATTCACCATTTCGTCACGCATTCCCTTTTCTCTCTCTGTACTTTCCTCGTTTACAAATACCGCACTTCGTTTTCCTTGCCTCTTATTTGGGGTAGCTATAATTTTTCTGCCACGTTTCTGTCCTAAATGCCTTTCCTTTCCTCCGTCCCTCCTTTCCTCCGTCCTCTATTCTCCACTGTTCTCTCCTCCTCCTCCTCTTCCTCCTCCCTTGTCGTCCCTTCCCCCACCACTACCACACTCCATTATCGCTATTGATTCTTGTTTCTGCAGCATTTTTGTTACCTGCTTGGCTAATATAATTTTCTTCCCGGTTTCCGCTTTCTATCCTAATTACCCATTTACTGAGGAGAGGTTTTTGTCAGGATGGATTCTTGTCCTTGTGAACCACCCTCCCCCTCCTCCTCCTCCTCCTACTACTACTGCTGCCTTTACACGGTCCCGGGGAAGAAGTGAGCTGGAGAGGGATCGGGAGGAAGAGTTAAGGGATTTCAGTAATGGAGAGAAAGGACGCGGAGAGAGTGAGAGTTTGGGTGCTCATTAATTGGATTTTTTTTTTTTTTACTTAAAGCTCTTGTGTGTGTGTGTGTGTGTGTGTGTGTGTGTGTGTGTGTGTGTGTGTGTGTGTGTGTGTGTGTGTGTGGGAGGGAGGGTCTTTTAGGTAAGTTAGGTATTGCTAGCATGGGCATACTTTTTTTCTTATTTTTTTTCTTCATTGGTACAGTGCGATTAGAATATTACCTTCATATATGTTGTAGGACTTGCGTTACCTCCTGTAAGACTAATATTTTTTTTTCTATAGATTAAATTATGTACCTTATCACAAACTCTCCCAAGCGCAAAGGATTATCCGCTAACTATCTCTCCTTCCTTTGTGTTTCCTTGTGTGTCGCCTCCTCCTTCTGCTCAGTCCGTCACAAAGTCACAGTCGTGGGTGAATATAAAGTTTACCAAGTTGCTGGTGGTGATTTGACAAAACTGTACAGACTTAATAAGTAGTCAGTGTCCGGTACTTGCATATGCTAATCACTGCGCCACCGCCACTACTGCCTGAGAGGAAAGAGAGAGAGAGAGAGAGAGAGGGAGAATGAGAAAGAGATGTGCTAGGTGGAAGGAACAGAGAAAGATGCGAGATGTGGTAGGAAGAAAGGAAACGCATAGTAGGTAATGGAGAAAAGTAAGGTAATTTATAAGATTATGCATATGGTAATGAGAAAAAAGGTGGGAAAAAAAATAGACTGATGGTGTAGGGAGGAAAGGCGTATGAAGTTGATGATATGAGAAATGGAGTTTAGGAGACGGGTAAAGATGACTAAGAGAGAGAGAGAGAGAGAAAGAGAGAGACAGTATAGACATGAAGTAAAAAAAAAACAGTAAAAATTGTAAACATATCAAAGAAACAAACAGAAACGTCCTTTATAAGAAAGTAACAAAGATAAAAAAAACAAAAAACAGATGAACGAAGCAAAAGGGAGTCCCAAGAAGTGGCGAATAAGTAGGGAAGGGACGCTACGTAGAGGGAATGAAAGAGTGAAGAGGGGAGAGATGGAAGTGGCTGGGGCTGTAGTAGTAGCAGTAGCAGTAGTAGTAGTAGTGTATGTACCTTAATGACGCGCCAGCCAACCAGCCAGCCAGCCAGCCAGCCCCTGCCGCGTGGTGCCTCGGGCCATGCTGCTTGTTGTCTCATTCATACATCAGTTGTGTTTTTGTTTCTCATTCATTTTCATCCGTATTTTTTTCCCGTTTTTTTATCATTTTTTTATCATATCTATATGTAATCTCTATATGCAGTTTCGTTTTTTTTTTTTTTTTTTTTTTTTTTTTTTTTGTTGGGAGAAGTGTTTCGAATTTATATTGATGGTTTCTTGCACCTTCCCTGATTTCCTTACATTCTTTCTTAAGTAACACTCCACTCACACACTCCACTCCATCTCCAGTCACCTTACACACACTTCACGTCCTACACACACGCCACAAATTGTCCCCATACGCCGCGGTACAACTCTAGTCCTGTGCATTCTTTTTTTTTTCTCTCTCTCTTCCTCTCCGCCTCTCTGATCGACCCAAGAGTTCAGTACGCCACTACACCTGCTCCGTTTTTTGTCTCCCTATGAGGCAACTTAACTCTTGGGGCAGGTCAAGATTGTACTCTTCCTCCTCCCATTTCTACCCCTCCTCCACCTCCTCCTCTCCACTCACATCCCTTCCTCTTTTCTCATCTTAAATAAAACATATACAGTTCTTCCCACTTCCACTCTCCCCTCACCCATCTCCCACCGCTTCCTCCCCTTCCTTTCTCTTTCTCTCTTTCACTCCCCCTCTTCTTTTTCTTCCCTTCATTTTGTACCCTTTGATGTTTTCTCTCCTCCTCACTTCTTCCTCCCTTTACCTCCTCTTCTTCTATATGCATCTCCTCTTTCTCCCCTCCCCCCGGCGCCTTCTTTCCTCTCCTCTCCGTTCCCTCCCATTCGTCTTTCTTTCTCTCCCTTCACTTCTCTCAGATGCATTTAATTACGAGCGAAGTTCTGTTCCTATTCGACACTCGACTTGCACGTGTTAATGCTTTCCACGTGCTTGTGTGTGTGTGTGTGTGTGTGTGTGTGTGTGTGTGTGTGTGTGTTAAAATCGATATGTTGTTGCATCTCTGTTGTAAGTTGTGTGTTAAAGAAATCGAGAACTGTAGTGGTAATTGTCGCAAGCGCTGCACACAGTTGTCTTTTTCTATTTATTTTTTTTTTAAGTCTGAATAAACAATACATGTGTTTCTTCTTCTTATTTTTTTTGTTATTGTTATCTTCGTTATTGTTTTCTATTCTTTTTTTTTTCATCATTACAGTTTTTATTTACACATTATTATTATTCACACAACAACAACAACAACAACAACAACAACAACAACAGGAACAACAAGGAACAACAAGGCGACGAAACACGGAAATGAAATACAACACACAAATAAATGACCATTGCATGACCGTGTCCTCTCGCTCTCTCTCTCTCTCTCTCTCTCTCTCTCTCTCTCTCTCTCTCTCTCTCTCTCTCTCTCTCTCTCTCTCTCTCTCTCTCTTTCTCTTTGCTCCCCTCCCTCCCTCCCTTCCTTCATACCACCCCCCTCTTCCCATACCACTCCCTCTCCCTCTCCCCAAGTCGCTTCGCCTCTCCCCTGCCTGCCTGCCACTCCCGTCTTTACCCTCACGACGGCGGCGGCGACGGCGGTGCGGGCGGCGGCAGCGGCGGGGTCCAGCATAGTTAGGCAGCTTCCCAGAATACATCACACAAACACAATGACGTTATTCTTACACTCTTACACGTGTGACAGCCGAGGTTAAAGCCGACGTACTGACGACAATGGTGTGGGAGGAGGAAAAGAAGAGGGCCTGGGAGGAGTACTAGGAGGAAGAGGAGAAGGGTGAGGAGGAGGAGGAGGAGGAGGGAGCGGGGCGGATCGGCGGGAAAAGAGGAGGAGGGAGGAGTGAGAGAGTTAGATGAGAGGGTTGGCTAAGAGGACTAAGAAGCGCAGGGTTCGTAAAGGCCTAGACGGTGAGATATATTTATAGGGAAAGAGAGAGAGAGAGAGAGAGAGAGAGAGAGAGAGAGAGAGAGAGAGAGAGAGAGAGAGAGAGAGAGAGAGAGAGAGAGGGAGGGGGGTTGGTGAAGTACCCTTGAGAGCTGGAATGAGGGAGAGGATAGGGAGAGAGGTGGGAGAAAAAGTACACATGCGTTGAGGCGTGATGCTTGAAGACTGGAAGGAGAAGGAACTGGACACAGTAGAGAGGGAGAGAGAGAGAGAGAGAGAGTGAGAGAGAGAGAGAGAGAGAGAGAGAGAGAGAGAGAGAGAGAGAGAGAGAGAGAGAGAGAGAGAGAGAGAGAGAGAGAGAGAGTGTCACAATGCCCTCCGG
>NC_087165.1:23741011-23773511 GCF_035594125.1 Scylla paramamosain
CTGTGCCTCTCCTCTGCCTCTCCCTACCCATTGGCTGGCTGACCCTCCCTCCCACCCTCCACACACACACACACACACACACACACACACACACACACACACACACACACACACACACACACACACACACACACACACACACACACACACACACACACTCTCCATGAGGGCAAATGGTGGGGAGGCGCCTTCCCACTCAGCGGCGGCGTGTATCACTTACAAAGAACGTCTTGTCAAAAAGGGATCAGGGAGGATTTGTGTCGAGATGCCCCCCTGGCCGCCATTAGCATACTGGAACCGCCGCCGCCGCCTCCCACAGCCTTCCCCATCCCTTCCCCATCACCCAGCCTCCTTCTCCCCCTCCCTTTCATTTCCTCTCTCCTGTTTTCCTTGCCTACTGAACATTATCTGTGTGTTCCTTGTTTCTCAGTTTCGTTGGGAGCATGGGAGAACACACACACACACACACACACACACACACACACACACACACACACACACACACACACACACACACACACACACACACACACACACACACACACACACACACACACACACACACAGAGACAGAGACAGAGAGAGAGAGAGAGAGAGAGAGAGAGAGAGAGAGAGAGAGAGAGAGAGAGAGAGAGAGAGAGAGAGAGAGAGAGAAGAGCAATGGGTAGCTGTGGTGATTTGCATTGTAATCTTGCCAAGGTTCAGTTGCACAATTATTGGCGTGGGGCAAAAACATGGGTGCGTATCCTGTCTTCTGTGTGTGTGTGTGTGTGTGTGTGTGTGTGTGTGGGTAGGTGTACGCGCGTGTGTGGGAGATTGGGTGTCATGTGTTGATAATATTTCTTTGTGAAAGTGCTGTGTGTGTGTGTGTGTGTGTGTGTGTGTTACGATGCATTTTCATACACGTGTCCACTTGCTCCTTACGTTCAGAAGTAAACACACACACACACACACACAGACAGGATCACATATGTTGTGTGTGTGTGCATACTATATCGGGTGTTGTGTTGTGTGTTGGGAGAGAAAGGGGGGAGGCGGATATCACAAGCAAACACTCTTTCCTCTCCCCATTTTCCTTTTTCCGTCCTTCCTATCCTTTCCTTTTCCCTTCTCTGCTTTCCTTTCTCTTTCCTTTTCTCTTAATTTTGCTGTATTTTCATCTTTCCTTCCTTCCTCTCTTTATCACTCTCTTCATTCCCTCCCTTCCTCCCATCCTCTTCTCTCCACTGTCTCCCATCCTGTCTCCTCCCTTGCCTCCTACATCCACCCACTATCCTCCCCATTACTGTGTATCCTCCCCATCCTGCGTACTCCCCCTCCCCTTCCCTCCCTCCCACTACCATAAGGACAGTGGAACAATGGCGGGACGTGGGAGGGATGGGGAGGGGATTGGAGGGAGTAGGGGGAGGGATGAGGACAGATGGGTGTGGGTCCGCCTATAGGCTTAGAGTATCCCATTCAGGAGGCCTATGCAGGAGTCCCAGTGATGAGTGTGTTAACTGATTTACTTTTTTCCTTCCATCTTTCCTTCCTCTTCTTTTTTTTTTAATTAGTTATATTTTCTCCTTTTTTTTTGTTTCATTTATATTTTTTTTTCGAGGATGAAATGGGAAGGGTAGTTTTCTCTTTTTCTTTCGTTTTCTTTTTCTTTTCCTTTTTCTTTTTTTTTTTTTTTTTTTTTTTTTTTTTTTTGCTTGATTACGATCGTTATTTTTTATTATGCTGTTGATTTCGCTTCGCCGTCTTTCTATTTTGTTACTCCGCGTCAGTTATGCTTTGCTAGTCTACGTATTTACACTTTTACATTCCTATCTTCGTTTCTTCTTGTCAGGATTTCTTAGTATTCCATAACTCTTTTTTTTTTCCTTCTTTCTCATTTGTTTTGTGTTGGTCACTTCTTTTTCTATCAAGACTACTTTCTAATTTTTTTCTTTAGTATTTTACGAGATTTTTTTCCCCCATCTCTTTTCCTTCCTCATTCCTCTGCGTCTCATTTTTGTCATTCCACAAACATAAGTGTAAGTACATCCTCTTCACCCAGATTCCTTCCCTTTCACTTCAGTCTGCATCCATCACATTCCTATCTCACTTTCCCTCACCTTTCATTCCTTTCCTTTCCTGCCTTTGTCTCCATCTCACTTACGTATCTCTTCCCTTCCTTCCTCCCTCCTTCCTTTGCTTGTTTGCTTTCCTCCTTGCCTATCCTTTTATCTACTCTCCCTCTCTCTCCCTTTGTCTTTCTTTCTTCACTTCCTTTCCTCTTTGCTTCTCTTTCCTAACTCTTAACTTCTGTCTATCCCTCATTTTCATCCCTCCCACATTTCTGTTTCCTCATTTCCTCTCTTCTTTCCTCCATTCCCTCCCTCCTTCCTTCCTCACCGCTTTGCTACTTTTCTATCCCTCTTCTCACTCACCCTCCATCTCTTCCTCTCTCCCTCCCTCTTATCCCTCCTCTCCTCCCTTCCTCCCTCCCACTGACCACAACAAACAGACCACAGGAAATCAAGTGTTGCTGAGGGCTGGTTTTGTCTCTCTCCTTGTTTCCCTCTTAAACAAGGCTCGTGTAATCCCCCCTGTTTAGCACTATCATCCTTCATCCCTCCCCTCCCACCCTCGCTCAAGCCTTCCTGTCAATTCTTATTTGTTTGTTTGCTTTTGTTTGTGCTTGTGGATTGGTCGGAAGGCCTCTGATGGATTATAGGAAGCGATGGTCGGGAAGGGAAGTGAAGGGAAGGGAGGGGAGGGGAAGGGACGGTTCATTCTACATACTGAGGGTGCATTGGTGTCCAGATTACATCGATCATGTTCATTGCTGCCTTGGGATGCGACTGATCTGAGGGGAAGGGAAGGGGGGAAGTGATGCTAATATGGGGGAAAGGGAGGGTTGGGGAAGTGCTTCTAGAAATTGCGTTGGTGTGAGGAGGAAGGAAGATAGGTTTCCGCAAGGTGGGAGGTCCTCTTGCACTGGTGGGTGAGGGACGGGAGCAGCCGGGGTTGTGACGGATGAGGAGCTGACGGATTGGACTGGTGATGGTTGGTGACGTGGTGGGAGGAAAGGCGGACCTCTCTGTTTGCCGGCACGCACTTGAAAACGAAGGGAGGAAGAGAAGGTATAAGTGAAGGAAATACTCTCTCTCTCTCTCTCTCTCTCTCTCTCTCTCTCTCTCTCTCTCTCTCTCTCTCTCTCTCTCTCTCTCTCTCTCTCTCTCTCTCTCTCTCTCTCTCTCAGATGTCTATCTATTCATCTATCTATCTGTCACCGTCAGCGTAGGGCAGGGCGGGGCGGAACGGGGCGGGGAGCCAGCCCACACTTCACACCGCATCTTTGTCCAAAGTGTGAGGCCACAAAAATGCCGTGGCCGCTAACCATCTTAATCATGGGAGACTAATTTAAATCCGTGACAAGAGCGCCCTGGGGAGAGGTAGTTAGGCCTCTCTAATTAAAACTCAAATAGGCCTTACATGTACCGTTCAGAGGAGAAGGCATGAACGAGACGCCCTTTTGTCCTTGGTGGCCTATTGGAACGATTATCCATTGGAGAAGGAGAACCCTTGGCTTGTCAGTCATTCAGTCACTCGCGGGAGGCATCAGTCACTGCCTCCCGCCGCCCTACACGCTGCTCCTCGGTATGGCAGGCTCGCACTCCACCCCCTCCCTCTGCATCCCAAAGGAGGAGTACATGCGATGAACAGCCAAGCGTTGATGTGCAAGTGGGATGAGTGGAGGAAGAAGGGAAAAGAGGGGTAATCTCAGAGGCCGAGTCACAGGCAGGGTAGGCCTATACGGGAGGTCTGTGAAGAGGGTCCTTTATAGGCTTCCATTCGAGTCTTCGTCAAAGGCTTTTGTTTATGTTCATCCCGGCTGTGTGACCAACCCTCGAGCCAGTGTGCGTGTGTGTGAGTGTGTGTGTGTGCATATGTTTAAGTGTGTGTGTGTGTGTGTGTGTGTGTGTGTGTGTGTGTGTGTGTGTGTGTGTGTGTGTGTGTGTGTGTGTATGACCCGCCCTAGTGACCCTCGCGGTGACCGTCTCCTGCCACCCACGCGCGACACCACATAGACTCTTAGGATGCAGTAAACATATTTCTTGTGTTTCCAGGACTCCCTCCCCTCCCCCCTCCCCATTTGCGTGTTACTGTAGCTCATGTATTAATGCCCCACCCCCTTGAGCTGCCTTCCGGATCTCCTTGCCCTCCCCTCTCCTTGTTGTATGGTGGGGGAATTTAAGTAGTGTAACCCTCCTGCCCTCCCCCGCGACGCGATGGCCGGCCACGTCAGCCCCGCGTCGCCAGGGCAGCCCGGCTTGAATTCCTGTGCATTGATACATATTTTTTGTTTCTTCCTACAGGGCGGTGCGGAGGCTAAGGTAAATCCCCTTACACCTGTTTCTCGGCTAAGGGCGTCTCCTAAGGGTCATTCAGGGACATGTTCCTTTGAGTGGAGTTTCCCTAAAAAGGTTGATGGCCCGAAGGATGACGAACTGGGAGCACCTGAGCTGTTGTGTTATGTTGTCCTGTAATACTTATTGAGCAAAGCTGGCTGGGGGTGAACATTGTGTATGTATGCGTGTGTGTGTGTGTGTGTGCAGGAGTAATGCTCTATGACCCAGTATCGATGTGCCGCCAAAATTAGTGCCCGCAGGTAAGTGGTTGGGGATCAGTCATTACCCGGAACATTCACGGGTCGGCGGCGCGGCACACGGCATTCAACACTGCCACACCAGACACCCACACCTGTGTATGACTACTGTAGAGCTGAGTGACGGACCCTGGGGGGCATGGTCTGAGTAAAGTAGAGTGCGTCTGATAAGCTCTCTCTCTCTCTCTCTCTCTCTCTCTCTCTCTCTCTCTCTCTCTCTCTCTCTCTCTCTCTCTCTCTCTCTCTCTCTCTCTCTCCCCCCACAACCCGGCCCAAGCCTCTCCCCTCCCAGCGGGGTTGCCGGGGGCCTCCACAGGGGGCAGGAGTTAACACGAAAGTTTTATGGACTTTAACAACAGTAAGTGACGTAATTTTTTTCTGGTGGAAGGAATTCCCCCCGTTTGTCATTGTCTCTCCCTCCCCCTCCATGTTTGGTGTATGAAATGGTGCTTCTCTTCCCTTCTCGCCCCATACCTCCCCTTTCCTCCTCTCTTCCTCCCTCCCTCCCTCGGCCACCTCTCTCTCTCTCTCTCTCTCTCTCTCTCTCTCTCTCTCTCTCTCTCTCTCTCTCTCTCTCTCTCTCTCTCTCTCTCTCTCTCTCTCTCTCACAGCCTCCCGACATTTATCTCGCGTCAGAAAGAACGTGATGCAAAAACGTGCTTTCTTTCGTCAGTTCTGAGTTGAGGTCGAGTTTGACTATCACACTGCCGATAAAAAAAAAAAAATCTGATTCCTGGTAAAAGATGCACTGGAATCTCCTCCTCCTCCTCCTCCTCCTCCTCCTCCTCCTCCTCCTCCTCCTCCTCCTCCTCCTCCTCCTCCTCCTCCTCCTCCTCCTTGTATCCCACCTCTCTGCCTCCTGTCCCCTTCCTCTCTTCCCTCCTTCTTCAAGCCCTTCTCTCCTTGACTGGGAAATGTCCTAGAGGCGCTCCAGCACGCCCCTCGTCCCCTCCACCGCCCAAGAGGCCCCGGGGGTGGACGTGAGGAGGGAGGACAGTCGTTTCCAGCAGGGCAGCACGAGGCGAGTTGTTTGTTGTGGTATTCATGGGGGTCCTGCCTCCTCCTGCCTCCTTCTGCCTCTCCCTGTCTCCTCTTGCCTCCTGTCTCTCCTCCTTTACTCTCTCTCTGCCCTCTCCCCTCCTTGTGCCATTTCCCTTCCTCATTCAGCTTCTTTCTCCTTTTCTTTCTTCCCATCTTCTTTGTAATCTTCAATTTACCTACTCTTCTTCCTCACATGTTCTCTTCATTGCCTTGTTTTTTTTTTTTTTTTGCTTCTCAGCTCCTCTTCCTTCTGGTGTTATCGTATCCTTCCTCCTCTCCTTTCTTTCCTCATGATATATCTGTGTTCTCTTGATATTCATTCTGATCATTTGTTTCTTATCACAATTCTCAACTTTATATTCCCTCTGCTCTTTTCTTCAATCCCTATTTGCTAATCTGCATTTACTTTGAAACTTTCATATTTTTTCATTCTTTTCCGTCTTTGCTGCACCTTATCCTTCCTCCTCTTCTCCATAACGTTGACCTTTCTACGCTTCTTATACTCTCAGAAAATCTTTCCCAGTGCACCTTTCTTTCTTCCTCCTGTTCCTTGCATATCTTCCTCTCTCGCCAGTGCCATCTTCACTTCATCTTTTTTTTTTTACTTTCTCTCTCTCTCTCTCTCTCTCTCTCTCTCTCTCTCTCTCTCTCTCTCTCTCTCTCTCTCTCTCTCTCTCTCTCTCTCTCTCTCTCTCTCTCTAACCTTCAATATTTGTGCGTCCACACATTTATTTTGGATTTTATTGTTCCCTTCATGTTGTGTCCTACGTGTTGCATTGTTAATTTTACCGTTTTTTTTCCCATTCATTATTTCCCTTTACGTGACCACTTGTTCAGAGACACCTGTAAGTTGCAGCCACACTTTTGTGCATATGTTACTGCCAGGTTTCCATATGTGTGTGTGTGTGTGTGCGATATATTCGTGCGCAAGAATAGAAAAGAAACATTACGTGCGATATTCTTTTCTTTCCCCCTCCCCACTCAGTTGTCTCTGTATCTGTCCATCTTATCGATCTATCTTGACTCATTTACGTGTGTCACTTGGGTGGTGTCCTTACCCTGTCCCACCACCACCACCACCACCACCACTTGCTTGGGTATTCCCGGGGCAAAGGTGTTATCGTCTACCCAGCGGAATGCGATCACCTGGTCCAGCACCTTCCCGTGCCATCATTATTGGACTCACGTGGCCTCCTGGTGCGTTAGTTACCAATCGATCGCGTACGATATTCATTGATTGCTTACGAAGCGGTGCATGGGAAGAGAGGGACGTGTCGTGGGGAGCAAAGTCCAGGAGAAAAAGAAATACTTGAGTCAACCTGGAAAATAAAGTAAATGAAAGAAAGCGAGGAGAGACGTGCGGGAAAGCGAAGGCGGGCTACCTGGCCTCTCATTAGCGCCCTCAGGTGTTGCATGAGGCACGATATCTACGAGAGGCTATGCATGAGTCGCCCTCTCCCTGCGGCACGTAAGGTCGCGTTCTTCAGGTTTTTAGCGCCTCCTTGTCGCACTCTTGGAGGGTCGGTGGGCGTCATCAAGTCCTCACTTACTCCAGCACGCTTCACCCCTCCCTCATGCTCCCTGCCCCGCCCACACGTACAACCATCTCTTACATTCCCGTCTAGTCTGCCTCGCAACTCGCCCTGAACGGTTCCCCCAGCCTTCGCCGTGGCCTTATGACAGGGCGGGGCGGGTGAGTGGTCATTTATCATCACCTCGTTGGCCCCGCGTGTCGCCTGCCCTGTAATAGCTGAGATGCGACGAGGACTCGGCCGCTTGATTAGAGTGCCGAGCGCCACCTGTCCCGCCGAGGTGGCCGTCTGTCACTCACTCGGCGCGGGGAGGTGCCACGCGGCTCTCGTGCTTCCAGTGTCTTGCAGATGTGCCTGAAGGACGGCTTAATTACGCGTGTGTGTGTGTGTGTGTGTGAGAGAGAGAAAGAGAGGGAAAGGCACATGTAATTACCTTCTGTATTATCAGGAACAGATAATTTTTTTGCGTCCCTTCCAACTTTATTTCAAGTCACATACAACTCGTAACACGAACACACACACACACACACACACACACACACACACACATACACACACACACACACACTGCGCATAAATTGTCACCACATAAATCTACATTTACATTCACATCCCACCGACAGAAGCCCTCACGTGACACCTGCACACTATAAACACACACACACACACACACACACACACACACACACACACACACACACACACACACACACACACACACACACACACACACCTGAACCAGACCAGACACTTCTGTATACAACACACAAACATATTTTTAACGTAAGCCAACACGTGAGCGCAAATTGCCCGTGTAAATTAACACCACGTTAACTTTCCATTCGTGCATTATTCATAGTGCACCGTGTGGCTAGTGATAGATTAGTAGTAGTTTTCATATTAATACAAATGCCATTCTTCACTAGAAAGTCTCGTTATCATTAGTTATTTTATTTTATTTTTTTATTTTTTTCACCTTCTTCCTAAATGTTCGGTTTGATTTATTAGTTTATATAAGGAGTATTGCCACGCCCCCTCCTCCTCCTCCTCCTCCCTCTTTGTCCACCACTGCCCGTCCTCCCCTCACGCCCCTCGTCAGACACACACCACGCGCGTCTCCTGGGTAATCATGTCACGCTGCTGGTCAGGCCTTAGGGAAGAACGACCTGGGTACACACACACACACACACACACACACACACACACACACACACACACACACACACACACACACACACACACACAGTCATACATAACTCCTCACCAGCACTTGCTTCTAGTGTATAATTTTTATTCATTATTCAATTTTACGAGACGCTTCCACGTCTTGTGGTTCACGACGCGAAGTGTGGCGGATGGCGACCCTTTGCTTCCTTCCTCTTCTTCTCTTCCTTCTTCCGTCCTTCTCTCCTTCTCTACCTCCATTCGCCTAAATCCTTCTTTCTTACTTTCCTGTCCTTTTCTCTCTTCCTCCTTCCCTCCTTTTTGCTGTGCCTCTTCCTTGCCTTTATTTCTTTCTTCGTCCCTTCATTCGTCCTCCCTTTCCTTCTTCCATCTTTCTGTTCTTACCATCCTCGCCCCATCTTCCTTCCTTTTATGTTGTGTTCTCCCTCCTGTTCTTTTACTTTTCCTTCCTGTCTTCCTTGCTCTTTCCTTCCTTCCTCTCTTCCTTCCCTCCTCCCTCCCTCTCTTCCTTCATTTATGCACTCCTCCCCTCCTCCACCACTAACAGCTTGGGTGAGGCGGGAAACACACCTGTCACATTTCATTGTCAGGAAGTTTGTGTCTCCGCGTGCTGAGGTGATGGGCGTGAAGGGCTGGGCGGGGGCGGGGCGGCCTGATCGTGTGTCGTGGTCGTGGGCGTGGGTGGGTTTGCCAGGTAAAAGAGAAAAAGGGCGCTGTAGATTTTTGTGACGGTCTAAGTTATCTGGGGAACGTGGGTGGAGGTGGGGTTTGCGCGGCCGGGCGTGGGTGTGATGGTTGCGTGGGCGTGCGAGGGCGGAGGCTCAGGTACCTTGTGACGATGTGGCATGGATGAGTCACACCTGCACCGCGATGGGAAAGGTGAGAATATGCCTCTCGTGCAGCAGTGACCCCAGGAACCCCTCCCCCTTCCCCACCACAACATACTCCAATCCGTCGGTCCCCTCCGCCTCCCTCTCCTTCCACATCCACCACCACCACCACCTTCGCCACCACTACCGCCACCATCACCAGTACCATTCAGATGGACCTCCCCTGGCGTCCAAACACGCCTGATATATTAAACAAACAATATGAAAGTTTGTCTCGAGGATTAAATAACGCCCTAAATGTGGCAACGTGGTATGGATGCATGACTAATTGGCGAGGTGGGGCCAGGTGACGCGCGCCGCTGATTGGCTCGCCCCCACCTGGCCGGCACACCTCCCCGCCCGCCACCCAACACACCAGCGCGCGCAAATTAGGAAATGCGCAACTTATGCTCGTCTCTTTTTTTCACTCCACGAGAAGACTCTGGCCTGTGCACATTCCTCTCCGTCGGGCGCCGCGAGGCGACGAGGAAGGCGGCGCTGTTGTTTTAGTCTCCCCGCAGCACCGGCCACGCAGAACAGAAAATGTTGATTTGAAGGAACATTGCCGGTAGAGGCGGCGGCGGACGAGACTCGACGCCTGAAACAAACTTTAGGGTTCACTCAGCATGGAACCCGGAGACGTTATGCAGGCCTTGGGATAGAAATTAATCCATCACTCAAATGAGGATGAGCTGGAGATGAGAGAGGCTGACGAAAACTCCACCGAGGGTGTGACTCTCATCTCCCTCCCTTCACTCCCATGCACGAAGACCTCAGTCACTGCTGCCAGCCTGGGCAGTGTGAGCGCCTGACCCATAGCCGATGCGAGATGGAGGTTGAGCATAGTAATCCCCGGCCATCCTCAAGGCCAAGATAAAAGGAGGGAGCGTCTTTATATTTAACCATCAGAGTACCTCGGTATCTCTTTACGTATCTATCATCCATCTTTCTATCCGGCCTATCTCACTTCACTCCACTCTCTCCCTCTATCTTCTCTCCTCCAACCCTCTCTCCCTTGGCCGCCCACCCGCCCACCCACCCTCCGCCCTGTACATTACTATGCAAATGAGGGAGCGTGGAGCAGCGGGTCGCCTGCTGGCCTCCTGCATTACGACGGACGGATGGGCTGTCAGCTCTTGTAATCTTTCCGAGCTTCATTGAAAATTTACGAGACTCTCAGAGAGCGCAAACCTCCTGAAGCGTCCCGACGTCGCCCTGGGGAGTTGCTCATTACCTGTGGGTTATGGACGCCCCGCTACAGAGGGAGTGGGAAGGGAAAGACACTAGTTCTGCTATCCTGCCCCCCTCCTCCCTCGCGTGCTTAGGGTTATTTGTTTATAGTAAGATCTAACGTTTATCTTCCTATTAATTATGAATGTTCTAAAGTGGATAAATAGATTCTTGTATGTGTGTGGAGGGGAAGGGGGAATGGATGGATGCTTGAGAGAGAGAGAGAGAGAGAGAGAGTGTATGTGTGTCTGTCTGTGTCTCTGCATGTGTGTTATTGTTCTTCGCAGTGTTTTCCTCCTCCCAAGCCTCCATGCATGTCTTCCCGTCTCACACTTTCCTCCTCACAACCTTCCATCCACTCAGCTTCCCGTCCCCACACCATCAATCCTCTCACCCCCATCTCACGAGCCTCTCTTCTTGCATACACTCCGATCGTTTATACTCACCTTCTCCCTCTCCCTCTCTCGCACTTCCCTTTCTATAACTTCCTCTCTCTCTCTCTCTCTCTCTCTCTCTCTCTCTCTCTCTCTCTCTCTCTCTCTCTCTCTCTCTCTCTCTCTCTCTCTCTCTCTCCCCTTGCCTTGATTAATCGTAGGATCAACTGATTGTCAAATTAATCGTACCGTCAGACTCAAGATTGCTTGCTGATTAAACCTGTCAGGATGGAATAGCCGTGTCCCGTCCCCTCAACCTGTGCTCCTTCTCCTCCTCCTCCTCCTCCTCCTCCTCCTCCTCCTCCTCCTCCTCCTCCTCCTCCTCCTCCTCCTCCTCCTCCTCCTCCTTCTCCTTCCTCGCAGCTCCCGGTGTGGTGTGGCCTTCACGTGCCCAGAGACGCAAGAAGATAGTGTTCTGTCAACTTATACTTTATGGGTTCTAATTTTGTTATCAGTTATCATTCACCTTCAGTTATTGGATGGTTTGTTTTGGTGGTTGCTCTTAAAGTTATAGTTGTTGTTGTTTTTGTTGCTGTTTTCCATGGTGTTTTTTTCTTTTTTTTTTTATTCTTATTCTTCAGCCAGTGAATGAGGAAACACAAATATGAATCTCTCTCTCTCTCTCTCTCTCTCTCTCTCTCTCTCTCTCTCTCTCTCTCTCTCTCTCTCTCTCTCTCTCTCTCTCTCTCTCTCTCTCTCTCTCTCTTTTATGAAGCTTTCAGATTTTCATCTTATTCTTATCTCTTCTTTTTTTTTTTTTTTTCCTGCATTTATTAATTTTTCTCTGAGTGTTGAGTCCATCTTCATTTTATCGCCATCACTCCTTTGCTTTCACGGCGACACAATATTGCTCTCTATGCCCTCTCCTGGTGCGGCCCGCGGCGCTGGGGACCTCATTAGCGAACTGGCCGGCCCGCGACGCTGTTGTCTCCGTGCTTCCGGCGGTTTATTACGGTTGAGGTAATTTGTGACAGGTGAGTGTGTTTACGAGCTCACACTTGACGGTTTAGATAATGACATCCCCTCGCACTTAGCTCTTTACCGCCGCAACTAGACACTCGCCCTTCGCCCTAACTACCGTCTACCTCCCCACACACGCACACACACACGCATACACACACAAAATGTCCGGCAATGCTGAATTTTTGATGTGATGAACTTTGCTTCTCATCTGGTGGATTGTCTCGTAATGCCTTCATGTGTGTGGAATACTGACGCTGTGAGAGAAAATGTGGAGGATCCAGCTGCTTGCAAGTGTGGGGAGGAGGCATCCACTGGGGCCTCCAGGTGCGAGATGAGCTTGTGAAGAAATAATGTGAAAAAAAAAGAAAAAATCCCGCTTGAGTCGTGTTGCTCATCGCCAGAATCTAGCACCGGTTTATATTAATCTCAGTAGTGGGTTGGCAGTGGATGCTGACTTAATTTTATGATTTCTTCGTCATCTGTAACAATATTGAGGGGGCGACGAAATCAAGACAACGAAGGCCAGTGAGGTCAGTATACCGGTGGTGGGGAAGGGGTAAAAGGAGTAGGGGTTACAGGACTGGGCTGGTGGGGCTTAGGGTGTGGGCAGGAGGCGAGCGGGGCGAGGGGGTATAGCGTCGCCACGGCCGTCAGTACCTCGGCGGGGGTTCTGGCCGTCCGCGCCCCCCGCAGTGTCGCCTCCACCTCAACACTACGTCCTCTAATCACCCACGTGCAATTCCCTGGGCATTGCTGTGACTTGCAAGTGTCGCCCCAGTGTTGTTTGTCCTTGCCTAGTGGCCGCTAAGCCCGACACGTCAAAAGCCCGTCGTCCAGAGGCCATGGGCGGCACAGGCGCAGGTGGGCCTCGGCCACCTTAATTGAGAAAGTGTTATCAAGATGGACACAGACTCTGTCTGGCCGCGGTAAGACACGGGCCCTTCATGCTCCCAAGTGTCGGCCGCCGCGTGTCTGAAAGGAAATGGACTTCCATGCTTTTGTCTGCTCGTTAGTTTTCGTTAGTAAAAACCAACAAACGGCGCGGCGACTTTGTCTTGGGTGTCGGTGCCGTGGCTTCCCGGGGCGCGGCGGCCAGCACAGGTCTGCCCTCCGCGGGACGCCCGCTAGGGCAGGGTTGTGCCTGACGTCTGCTGGCCAGTTACAGCAGTGATGCCCCACGCCGGCAGGAGGGACTGACACGTACAACACCTTCAGGTGGTACTGCCCCTCCAACGCGATGTTGCAACAGCCTGACAGACCGCGGCGAAAAAAGTCTGTACATGGGAGAGATAAGACCATCGTAACTATTTAGACCTCGTGTGTCCACATGCGACCTAAACCACACGAAGGGGCAAAGCGAGGCGCCTTTGTAAAACCCACTAGATCTTGTCTCTGGCTGCGCTCCCCAAAACCAATTATTCCCCTTAGCACCGGCGCCTCCCCCTCTCCTCCCTCTCCCTGTACTCCCTTCTGGCCCTAAAAGCTCCCTCCTGTCTCCTTCAAGCTTCCCTCCTGCTTCACCCTTCGCCAGTGAGGTAAAGCAAGCACAGGAAAGTTAATTAGGCGTGAGGGAAGTTCTCCGCCTTTGATGATTCAAAGCAAGAAAGACGAATCGTCATGTGGCGAAGGCAGAAAGGCTCGGCTGGAGGCGGGGGCTGGGGGGTGTGGTACGGGCTGTTTGCTTGGACCAAAAAGGGCGTTGGTGTGGGAGTTGTGGGAGAGTGTGACGGTGTGGAGAGTGTGGGGAGGGACGAGAGAGGGTGGTGGTGTCGAGGCTCAGCGGGGGACTCTCCCTCTTTGTTTCTGGTGTGACTCCCGCTGCTCTGGCCCGCCTCGCCCTATCGCAGAATTAATACTCGCCGGCTCGCCCAATGACCTGTGACTGACTGGTGGGCGTGGGCGCGGGCGTCGGCGTCGGCGTGGGCTTGGTGATGTGGGTGTCAGCATGGGCGTGGGTGGATGGATACGCTTTATGTAACATTGTCTCTCTCTAATTTTATTTCACGCTTCTTCCCTTCTTCCTCCGTGCCTCGCATTCTCTTACCGCATGCCTTCATCCCTTCCTTCCCCACCCATTCCTCACCTGTCTACCCCCCTCAGCCCATCCTGCCGCCCGCTTCCTTCGCGCCGCTTCCCACCACCACCTCGTGCTCGTGTAGCGCGGAATGTTGACACTCGTGGAGGCAAACACCTCATGAGGCAAAACTTTCCAAGGGATAAATGCGCCTCGCCTTTTTCTAACCTTTAAGCACCCTCGCCCGCCCTTCACTCGCCTTTTGCCGACCTCCTTTACTTATATTTCACTTTTTTTCTCTCTTCAACTTTCATCCCCTTTACCCTTTCTTTCATTTATTTACCTTTTAACTCTCCTTTCCCCTTCCATTCCTCCCCCACCTCCCTTTCCCCTCCCTGTTCTCCCCACCGCAGCGTGCCTCTCTCACCTCGGCGTGGCCCGCTGGCCCCGAGGCGCCCTGGGTAATTCTTAGGCAAATACGAGCTCTTTGCTGACCGGCTCGTCTATCACGGCCACGACACCTGCCTCCCTCCCTCCGCCACCCCCACCACCACCAGCACCACCACCTCCTATCCTCCCATCACCATCTGCCTCCCTCCGCCACCACCTGCCTGCACTCCCCTCAATTCAGTGGTCCTTAACCTCAGGGAGATTACAGTCAGAGTGGCGACTGTGGCTCCCTAATAGTACGCACCGTCATGAGGTATTTGCTTAGACGGACTTGCCTTTGGATTTTGTCGATATCACGTTTCACATGTGCTTGCTGAACTCCCTTACTGTGCCCTTACTGTGGTTTATCACACGGAACTTCGAAGTACTTATAGATAGTGACGTGACATAGTGAACAGTTAGTGTACGTACAGTTAGTTAGTAGGGTGTTATCAAAAACCCTGGGAAAAATTGAGGGCATATTGGTGTTTGCTGGTCCATGTAATTCTTTGTGAGGAGGAAAATTTGATGCATTGTGAAGTGCATGAAAAGTGAAAGAAGTCAGTACTTGTATTTTAGATGTATTAAGGCAACTTGAGGTGGACGAGGAAGTAGAGGTGAAGGAAGGCAATTTCAGTATGGTGTGGTTACTCTAGCACACACACACACACACACACACACACACACACACACACACACACACACACACACACACACACACACACACACACACACACACACACACACACACACACACACACACACACAGAAAGGAAGAAAAAGTGTATAGATCCCAACATTCCTTTTCTTTCATGTCATTCGTGCCATCCTGTCATTTCCCTCATTTCTTAATTTTTTTCAAGTGAAGAGAGAGAGAGAGAGAGAGAGAGAGAGAGAGAGAGAGAGAGAGAGAGAGAGAGAGAGAGAGAGAGAGAGAGAGAGAGAAACAGCCTGAAGATATACGTATATAAAAACAAGCAGATAGACATAAACAAAACCCACCTCCCTGCAAAAAATAAATAAATAAATAAAAAAACACAAAACAGGAAAAACAAACAGCAAAAGAAACAAACAAAAGCACAGATCACTTCTTTATCCTCCTCCCTCATGCACCCCCTTACTCCATCCCCCCACCACCCTAAACAGCAGAAAATAATAAATCGATAAGGCCAGGTTTCGCCCCGGCCCACCTGCACCGTGGTCCTAAGCCTTATTTAAGCGTCATCTTAGTCAAGGATTGGACCGAGATTACTGCTGGGCGGGGAAACGATTAGGCGGGTGATGAGGGAGGGAGCCGTGCCAGCGATGGGCGGCCGGCTGATGGATGCCCGGCTGGATGAGTGAATTGATGGGCGGCCTGAGAGAGAGAGAGAGAGCTAGAGAGAGAGAGAGAGAGCAGGGAGTGGACGGTGGGCGTAAGTGTTAGTGTGTGAGGGTGTGTGAGCAGTGTCAATATTGTCATGTGGAGATCAGGTGACACCCCTCCCTCTCTCTCTCTCTCTCTTTCAAGCCTTCCCCCTCTCCCTCCCTCCCTCCCTTACCTACTTTCCCTCCTCCTCCTCCTCCTCCTCCTATGACCTCGACACACCTCCAGCCCCCTTCTGTCCATACATGTGTTGGCCACTTACTACTGACGTGTCCTTCCTCCCGGGCCTCATTTAGCTACTTGTTTTCTCCTTCCCTTCCCTTCTCTCTCTCTCTCTCTCTCTCTCTCTCTCTCTCTCTCTCTCTCTCTCTCTCTCTCTCTCTCTCTCTCTCTCTCTCTCTCTCTCTCCGGTTCTTCAGTTCCCCTTTTTTTCGTTACTGTGTTTTCATTAAATTTTTTTAGTTCGTTTAGGTTTTTATTCTTATTTTACTTTTTTGAGAAGGGTTTTCATCACACACACACACACACACACACACACACACACACACACACACACACACACACACACACACACACACACACACACACACACACAAGCGAGGTATACGTACATGCTACATAATTACACGCACACACGAAGAAAACGTACACAAGACTTACAAACCTATACACACACACACACACACACACACACACACACACACACACACACACACACACACAGGCGAAGACGTGGGAAGGAGCAGAGTTGGTGGTGCGCGACATGAGAACCCACCATCTGCACACACACACACACACACACACACACACACACACACACACACACACACACACACACACAGTCGTAGGTTGTAGGTAGTGTGGGAGTAGGAGTGAACAAGATGACGATGAAGGTTGCTCGTATTGATATTCTTTAATTAACATCGTCCGCTGCAGTAAATGAGAGTGGTGAATGCTAGTGGTGGTGATGGTGGAAGTAGTGGTGATGGTAGTAGTGGTGGTGGTGTTGTAATTGAGAAAGAGCAGAGGTGAGTGGTGATGGTGATGATAGTGATGGTTGTGGCTCTGGCGGCGGTGTTTGTGGTGGTAATGGTGATGAGTATCGTAGTGGCGGTGGTGGTTGATGTTCGTGGTTGCGAGGTATAATTGGTAATTCTTGTATAACTGGACCAATTCACAGGTGGGAAGGGAAAAGGGGTGTCATTACAGGTAACAGTTATGGCGGTCAGCTAATTAAAGGAGACGTGATTCCACCGACATCCACACCGCTATTGATAATTCCACACCCACATCCACACCAATACACACCCACACCTTTAATTCCACCAGTACCCCACACCCCCACACACACACACACACACACACACACACACACACACACACACACACACACACACACACACAAACACACACACACACACACAAACCAATATTACTTGATTACAGCCACATCCACACATACATCCACACCCACACAACTGTACACACACACACACACACACACACACACACACACACACACACACACACACACACACACACACACACACACACACACAAACCTCTGCTCTCTGTGCGCTTGAAGACGCAGCAAAAAAAAAAAAAAAATCGAAGCGCGTCTCCTGCCGAGTATTTGCGCTGCGAGGAGCGGGCGGAGGGATATTTGAGGGAGCAGCTTCAGTAATGGAGAAGTATTGAGGAGTATTTGGCCACAGGACACAAAGGACTCGGCAAGTATTTGGCGAGAAAAGAACATGGGAGGATGGACATATTTATCTAAAGGAACAAGGACTCTCCATCGTGCCTTTAATTCAAACCGACCCGGCGACGGAGCACGAGGAACGGTCCTTACTTGCGTGGAGGGCCGGGAGAGGGAGAGGGAAGGGGAGACAGAGGGAGGGTAAGAGGGAGAGGGATAGAAGTCCTCTCACTGCACGTGTATAAGATAAAAAGTATAAGAAACAATACTTACAAGATCTGATAGGGTATAGGAGGTAAACAGATGCGTCTCTTGCGTTCAATATCGGCGGAGTGAATTGTACTGAAAACTGTGCGTGTCTGGAGGGAAAAAAATAAGACAAAAAAAAATATATATATATATATCTTGATAAATCACATACGTCACAATTAAACAATCTGAACTGCACAATGCAAACTGTCATTCATTTTATTTATTTACTTATTTATTTATTTATCTATCTTATTTTATGACTTTTTTTTACCCATCTCTATAATATCAGTAAACTTCCACATTTTTCCAGTAAGTCAGCACGGTGGATAAGTGACGTTGCAAGCATGTATTTATTCAATCACATCTACCAAGGTACAGATTCCATGATCTATACTTTAACATGCCCGTTCTGTTACCCATTCTTACGCACCAATGACTAGGAAGCAGGAAGGAGCTAAAAGTGACCGTTTACTTACTACCTGAGAAATAATGAAAGAACTTGATGGGAGAAGAAAAAAGAAAAATGTTGAAATTAGACTCATTATTGTTACCTGTTGTTTAGTGTTTCAAGGAAGGTTTGGTAATCATCACGTACTTACAGAGACGTGCTGCGGAGACAATTGGTGTAGGGCTTGTTACGACATTGTGTCTTGTTGATGAACGCCAAGGAACACCAAAGAGAGGAACAGAAGGAAAGAAAATGAAGCAGAGTAGAGCCGGAGAAATAGAGACAATAAAAACTGTGAAAAGGTAGAAAAACGAGGTGAAGAATGAAAAGGAAAAAGGTGAAAAAGATAGAAGAAAAAAGAAGAGGAGAAGGAGGAAGAGTAAAAGAAGAAAAAAAAATCACGGTAAGATTAAAGGAAGAGAAGGAAGAACCGAAAGACGAAAGCGATAAAAAGAAAAAAAGGCTGTAGGAATAGGAGAAGGGGCAGGAGGTGATCGTGGAGGATAAATGAGGAGGTAAAGGTAAAGAATTCGTGGTATTTTTCGTGAACACTCAGGAATGAACCGGTGACATTCCACTCCTTAGGAAAGAAAGTAGATACACACAAAGAAAAAAAAATGAAAGCAGTAAATAAATATAGATTGGGAACGAAAACACTGAAACTTATAATCCTACATGTGGAAAGCCAAATATATTCCAATAGCAATACAATAGTTACTCCTCCTAAACGTGACTACAACCTTGCCAACCCGACACTGCCTCCACATCACCCACTACCTACTAACCACCATCCATCATCCTATACACCCATACATCACCGCAGCTACACCCCAATACACCACCACCCACACTTACCTCCACCTCAGCCTTGTATTGACCACCTTTGCACACCCTGGTTCTTGAGTCCACTGCCATAGCCCACAGAGGGACGGGGGAAGGAGGAGGAGGAAGAGGAGGAGGAGGAGGTGGTCTGGAATCCATCCGTGGAAGGTGCAGGCTAAGGTTTTCAGAGAGACGGACAGGTGGGCTGGGCTGTTATTGTTCGCACCTGCTACCTGGCCGCGTCTCACCTTATCACGGGCCAAGATCGACAGCACCGCGGCGTGAGGCGACCTGGCCGATGGGCTGCCGCTCGCCCCTATCCCTGTGGCTCTTTGTCTCTGTCTGTCCGTCTGTCTTCCTATCGCTCTCTCTGTCTGTTCGCCTCCATGTCACTTTTCTTTCTTTCCTTTTTTTTTTTTTCTGTAGTTTTGTTTCGTCTGTTTAGTGTTTGGTATTCTAATCTGCGTGTGTGTGTGTGTGTGTGTGTGTGTGTGTGTGTGTGTGTGTGTGTGTGTGTGTGTGTGTGTGTGACTGTCTGTCTTTCTGCCCATGTGTCTGTGTGTGCTCTCTCTCTCTCTCTCTCTCTCTCTCTCTCTCTCTCTCTCTCTCTCTCTCTCTCTCTCTCTCTCTCTCTCTCTCTCTCTCTCTCTCTCTCTCTCTCTCTCTCTCTCTCCTTTATCAGCTCCTGTCACTCACTTTCTGATTCCACGATTCCTTTTATTTATTCACATTTTATTTTTCTCTTTTTTTTTGTCTCGTTATACATATTTCGTGCTGGAATTTTTCTATTTTTCATCAGTTCTTTTTATCCTTTAGTTTACATTCTTTATAAGAGAGAGAGAGAGAGAGAGAGAGAGAGAGAGAGAGAGAGAGAGAGAGAGAGAGAGAGAGAGAGAGAGAGAGGAAGTTCGAATGGCAGAGCTAGGGAAAGGAAAGGGAGGAGGAGGAGGAGGAGGAGGAGGAGGAGGGAGGGTGCATGTTACACTACGGAGGAAGGAGAGGTAGAAATTGGGAGGAAGGAGGAAGTGATGATCTTATCTGCTGTGTGACGGTGTGGTTCCTGCGTCCACTCCTGGAGGGATTGATCCGCCCGTGTGATGATTGCCTCCGCGCGGCCCAGGGTGCTGATCAGGTGCTGTTGGAGGGGCGGAGAGGGATGCAGGTGAGGAGGAAGAGATGGGAAAGAGGAGAAAGTGGTGGCTGTGGTGATGGTGGTGGCAAATGTGAGGAAACAGACGAAGGGGTGCAGGGGAGTGTGACGAGGATGGGAGATGTAGATAGGATAGGATGGAAAGAAATATGGAGGTCCGAGGAGAGGTGGATGAAGGTGGTGTGGGAAGATGGAAGTGATGATGGGGAACAAAGAAGGAAGAGAGGGATGGATGATGGATGGGTGGATGGCTGCCTGGAGACTTACTCGTATTTCTCTCCTTCCTCGTCTGATCTCTCATGCATCTTGCCTTCTTTCTGGTGTCAAATTTTGTACTTATCTTTAAGCGTTCCTTCTTTGCATATTTTTTTTCCCCTTCGTTGCTTTTTCAGTGGGTCACAAAACCCCCTTTAATTTCTATCCATATCCTTAGGATTTACTCATATTTTTATCCTTTTTTAACATTCTCTTCCTCAGCCTTCCACTCAATCTCTTTTTCACTCACTTATTCACTTCATGCGTTATTCCTCGATCCACCCCTCTATTCACACACTTACTGATTCACTAACTCACTTTCTCATCTTACTGACTCACTCACCCACCCACACACTCACTCAGTCAGGTGAAGTCACGATAATGGTCAGGTCGCAGCATAAAGCTCGTCATTGCTTATCGTGGTCACGTTTGGCAAGTCCTTTACTCTCCAAACCTCCATCTCTTTTTTTTCTTTTATCCTCTTCCTCATTTTCGCTATCTCTCATCAGTCTCGTTTTCCTTACACTATACCTCTACCTCCTCATCTGCACTCATTTCGTCCTTTCATGTGTCTCCCTCTTCATCGTGATTGTCTCTCTTTCCTTCACGCTGCGTCCCGAATCCTTGTTGATATAATATTCAGTCCTGTCAGTTCTGGTACCATGTGTTATCTGGTGAAAATTAAAGAAGATGGAGAAGGTAAAGAAAGGAAGCAAAACAAAATGTGACCAGAAAATAAAATAGAAATGATAGTAGATCAGGTATATTTACGAGAATATTAGTAAATCTAGTTCCATTCACTGAAAAAACTATTAAACTTGTCATAAAACCTACTGCTCTAACTCAAGCCTAAACTTTTTTTTTTTCCTATTATTTCCCGGGAAGGCAATCACCCGAGGCGAGTGAGAGATACGTATGCAAAGGTCAAGACAGAACGAGGGCATAACAACTGGGAAGGAAGGAAAGGACGATGAAATTACAAAGAATAATTACAGAGATAAGAAGAGCTATAAAGAGAGAGCAGTGTGTGTGTGTGTGTGTGTGTGTGTGTGTGTGTGTGTGTCCATATGTGTCGATGTATGTGTGTGCGGTCAGCAAGCAAGCACCACCAAGACAAGAGCACGCCGGGATAACAGCCGCGGTGCAGGTCTCGGCATAACTCAGGCAGGCGCGGGCAGAGGTCTCGGCTCCCCCTGGTGTGGCGAGGCCCGTAAGTTCGCCTAATGTTATTGGCTCGAAACTCACCAGAAACCACGAAGCTCCGCGGCGAACCTTAGAGGGGGGGGGGGGGGGGAAGGAGGAGAAGGAAAATGGTATATTAGCATCACGAGTCTTTAGTATTGCGTATACCTTGGCCAAGGGGAGAGAAGGAAGGGGGGATAGCAAGGGAATGGCGGTGGACGTCACGATCCCTTAGTCCAATGTAATTATTTTCGGTCAAAACAGCGCGCCAGCCGCCGCCCGCCGGTCACATTAAGAGGCGTCGACCCCGGGACATCTGCCTGCCGATCAGATTACCCTCAGCGTTACCCTAATCGTCGGGTCCGGCATGTTTGCGAAGTTAAAACCGAAGATAAATAAGGTTGGCTCAGGGTTGTGTCCCGCTGCTGTTCCTCCTCCTCCTCCTCCTCCTCCTCCTCCTCCTCCACATTCGGAGGCCATGAGACACCACCGAGATGGGGGAAGGAGGTGGAGGAGGAGGAGGAGGAAGAGGCCAAAGGTGGTGCTGATGGCGTGGAGGTAGTTAGGAGGGAGCAGGGTGGTGGTGGTGATGGTAGTAATGATGGTGAGGCGGAGGAAAGATGAGAAGGAAGGGAACATGCTAAACTGTAGTAGAAATTATATTTTGTTTTTACTATTTTTATATTGTCAGAATTAGGGATGCTGAGTCTGTGCGGTACGAAGCAAGGGTCTCTCTCTCTCTCTCTCTCTCTCTCTCTCTCTCTCTCTCTCTCTCTCTCTCTCTCTCTCTCTCTCTCTCTCTCTCTCTCTCTCTCTCTCTCTCTCATCGCCCACCCACACCATACCCAGCTCCCCCTCCCTGAGCGTGGGCGCCCCCTCAGCCGGCCCTCCAGTAGCCGGTGTGTTTGCCCACCACCCATTACCTGTGTTGACATAAGTATTACGTCAACCTTGAAAACCGCCGCGTCCACTTGTGTGTCTGTAGTGGCCACGGGCCGGGCTAATCTGCCGGCCCGGCCACGGATTGTGTTACACTGACGAGGAGGCAGGAAGGGAGGGAGGGAGGGAGGCTGGGTGAGTGAGGAGGAGGGTAGGAGCGGGACGACGGTAGGATAGAGGCAAGGAAGGAACGAGGAAGGGGAGCTAGATGGGATAGGATGAGTTTGTCCTGCATGGTAGTCGCTGGTTTTGGTCTGAGTCATGGTCTCTTGTGGGTCTGGAATGTCTACAGTATTCCTGGTTATGTGCTTACAAGCGCTGGTGTGTCTGGCGGCGGGTCCGTCGAGGCGGCGGTGCACGTGACTGATATTACTCGTATCTGGCCAGCGAAGCACAACAACAGGAAGATGTTCAGTAAGGCAGAGGCGGACCCGGGCTGACATCCTCCAACATCCTCCATTCACCTCAGCTCATCCCATCCAGTGGACCCTCTGCCCTCCCACCCACCTCGCCCTCCCGCCCCTGCTCTTCTCCCTCCCTCCTCTCCTTCCCTCCCCTCCCTCCTTCCCTCCCTCTCCTCGAGCCCTCAACAAGGTAGAGGAAAAAAAATTAAGACCTTAGCACACAACACTCCTAAATCAGGCGACGCTCTCAGTGGCTAAGTTGACGTAGGTAGAAACACCCAGTTCTTAGCCTTCAGGGTGGAGTGTGCTGGGCCCTCGGTAGGACTCCCGCCTGCATACTGTGTATCCTAAGGGCATCAGTTTCAAGGGCACCGCTAAGGGTCACTCTCCCATTGCCTTATCATCCTGGACAACCCTTTTGGAAGTAGTTGTAAAGACTTTTTTTTTTTACTAACTCTCTCTCTCCTTCTCTCTCTCTCTCTCTCTCTCTCTCTCTCTCTCTCTCTCTCTCTCTCTCTCTCTCTCTCTCTCTCTCTCTCTCTCTCTCTCTCTCTCTCTCTCTCTCTCTCCCCTTTTCATTGCATTCTATCTGCGTCGTGCGAGGTGTTCCGGGTTTGGGGGCAGTTACGTGATCGGTGGCGGAGGTCCTCCTGTGAATAGCGGAGCGTGAGGGCAGGTAGCGATGAATTTTCCGCGGGAGTAGTGTGAGTAGTCACGTGAGGTGAAAACATCATGATTCCTCCGTGTGCGAGCTCCCTGTCGCCGTTGGTTTCATACTGCTTATTTTATCCAGTATTGTTAAAATCAAGCGGAACGACGCGGCGATGAAAGGTAATCGGCCCGCCTGCCTCGCCCCGCCTTGCCGCGCTTTGCCGCAGACACCATGCACCGCCGCTCTCAACCGCTCACCATTTTTGTCACTTTCCTGTTGCCTCTCTCAACACCAGCTCGGGGCTCGCGAACTGGTCTGGCAGCCTCACGGAGCGCCTCATGCTGGCCGGGCTGAGGGAGTGATGGGCTGGGTGTGGGCGACGCAAGAAGTGGGCGTCATGCCGAGACATGGGCGTAATGGAACAGTGTCTTATATTTCATGCTTGTTCGTGGGCGTGTTGCAGGGCCCGGGCGGCGTGCGGCGGAGGGTCGGGCGCGTCTCAGCGGCGTGGTGTAAGTAGAGGAGGGTCAGGAGAGGGGAGGTAGGGGGAAGGGTCGCCGTGGGTCACTGCCGCCAGCCAAGTTCATATTTGCTGATTGTTCTCGGCGCTGGAGAGGTTTTCTCCTTTTATTATTTAGATGTGTGAAGGACAGCTCGAGAAATGGTGGCCCGCTACTCAAGTTACAGCAAGCTCGGCTAAATATAATGAAATTAGTCTACGAAAACAGCCGGATGTGTGCACGGCTCCAAGACGCTCCCATGCTAAGCCTGTGACGCTGCGGGTTGTGCGGGGAGGGAGCTGTGTGATGGTGAGGAAATAGTGTGGAAGGGAATGGATGTGTGGGAGGAGGCATGCAGGGGTGGGAAAAGATCGTGTGGTTTGGAGGAAGTAGTGTGGGAGGAGATAGGCTGAGTGAGAGAAGAGGGGGTGTGTGTTGGGGAGAAAGTAGTGTGAGAGAGAGAGAGAGAGGGGATGCGGGGAAGGAGGCAGGTAAGTTGGAAGAAGAGAATCATGTGGTGGGGAGGAATTAGTGGGAGAGGGAAGGAGTGTAGAGGGAGGACGTAGGTAGGATGTGAGTGGAAGGTCTTGAGGTGGGGAGGAAGTAGTATTGGAGAGTAGGGATGTAGTGTTGTGAGCCAAGTAATATAGAAGGATAGGTTTATTTTGTAAGATGAAAACTGCATACTATTTTTTAAACATATAACGGGATTGTGTGTATGTCCAATGGGAGACCTTAGAAATGCACCGAAACTTGAAGTGCAGTGAGAAGCGTGGCGACGCTGCGATGCGGCGCGAGTGAAGAGAGAAGCAGAATGATTAACTGCGATTGCTTGATGCACTGTGTTTTTCTGGCGCAAGGAAGTGTGGTGCGGGATGGGAAGTGTGACAGTGTGGTGTTGGGGACCTGGGATGGGGTGTAACTTTGAATGAGCAGCATGGGATGTGGCGCGGTGCAGAGGTGGCGTGGCTCAGGGCTGTGAGGAGCCGCACCTCCACGAGACTCGCGACGCTTAAGGGGACACGCCACAGGTATCGATCAGGGGATCCGGTGCCCGCCGTCGCCCCTCAGCTCTTGTGCCAACCCTCGGCGTCACCCTCGAACTGCTCCTCCTCACCTCGGCCTTCCCCCGCACGTAGAACGCGGTGTGTGTGTATGTGTGTGTGTGTGTGTGTGTGTGTGTGTGTGTGTGTGTGTGTGTGTGTGTGTGTGCGCCCGCACATAAACGCACGCGTACACACACACACACACACACACACACACACACACACACACACACACACACACACACACACACACACACACACACACACACACACACACACCAAATGTACTGATAAAGCACCATGTGTACATGTTCACATCGTGTGTTTACTCGCCATTCAGTGATTCCCGTGACATGATTAGTCATGGTATACGGAGTCTGCCTGACCTGACCTGGTGTGCTGCATCGCTACTCACAGCAACACGCGTGCCTACGCCGCGACGCGGCACCGTGTTCTGTGTTAACTGATGAGCTGCGGGTGGAAGTGGTAGTGACTCAAGTATGTGCCTACACCGAGGAACTCCTACACTCAGAAGACTTGTATACCCCAAACCTGATATTGTTTACACTTGGGCAGCACGTCACCACCGCGCCGCCATGCTGCCTTCGATCCCGCGCGTCTTGGCTTCGTCACGTCCACACAAGGGCGACTGCATCATTTGATAGTCTACAAAAAAAACACCAGCACTCAGACTTCCGCGTTTCGTAAGTCACTCCCACGCGCGAGGAGCATCAGGATTTCCTTCCCAGGGGTTGCCAGCTACAGAGGAGGTGGCCTCGTCTATGGACAGCCACGGCTCAGGACTTGGGAGCCGGGAAACAGCGGTGGACGCAGGAAGCCTTGTGGAACGCCGGTCTACAGGCCCGCATGGTCTCTGGCGCTACTGAGGTTTCGTGGATAGAAAGGGGACCAACGGCGGCGCCCTTTGAACACCTCTCATTAAACAAAGGCTAAGGTAACACTATCGCCGGACGCCGCCGGCTGAGTGGAGAGGAGAACGAGGGGGAGGGAAGGGACGGGGAGTGGGGGCAGGAGGGACTAGGAAGGGGGAAGAGTTATATCATACAATATTAAAATGAGTGGCCGGGCGGCGGCATTGGTGGTTACTCAGTTGGACAGATCAGCATTTCCGGTGCATTAGCTGGCGGTGGCCGGGGCGGTCAAGATGTGTCGATAGAGAGACGAACCAGAAACTCAAACAAGAAGTGGAAGGAAAATGTTGGCGGAGGTAAAAATTCTGGCCGAGACTTGAGGAGCGCTCGCCTGTCGTCCGGGGCGGAAAATCTCGGAAACGTAGAGAAAGTTTCCTCGAGAAGGTGACGCCACTTGGAAGGAGGAACACGCGCCGGTCGGTGGATGGTGTTTTCCTCTCAAAGTTTGTAGTGGATTTGTTAACCAGGCACCGGGAGAAACTCAGTGAGGTGGTGTTGGCGTTGTGGTGATGAAGTGGTTGTGTTACCCGAGGCGGAAGCAAAGGCTGTGCTGCACTCCCGCGAAGGTTATGTTACAGGAAATGTTTTGTTTGGACTGTCAGTTCATTAACATCCATCACCACATGATGTAAAAAGACGTAGAAAAAAAAAAAAAACATATTAATCAGCAAATCCTAATTTATTGTGACGGCACGCATTCAATAAAGGCATCGAGTACAGTCAGGTAAGTTCATTCATTATATTATGGACGGTTCAGTTATTACCTGTACAAATAAAACAAGTAGGTAGTGGAGTGTGCGTAATATCATCTACGATTTTACAAGTAGTACCTTTCAAATCATAGTAATCAGGTAATATTTTTCGTTTCCATCTCCTCCAATGATGCTGCTATGTTGAGAACGAGATGAGAACAACCGTCATGAGCGGCCTGCGTTTGCTTCCGTGCCAGGCCGCGTTGACAGGTCGGTGAGGGCAAGACAGTGGGACCTTGAGGGGTTTGGTCACAGTTTTTACGCAGTGCAGAGACGTCAGGTGGCTGGCGGGGCGGCGCTTGCTTGGCCTGCTGCGGAGGGAAGCATAAATAATGTGTTCATGGAGATACATAGACTATGAAGAGAGAGAGAGAGAGAGAGAGAGAGAGATACTTACCTATATATAATCATCAGACGGGAAATATAGCGACAAATTAAACGAAACATAAAAAAATTAAACTCAAGACAAACAAATAGACTTAAAACTAAGCAAACTCTTAGGTAAAGAAACCAACAGACACACAAACTAACCAACAGACAGACGGGCAGACAGACAGATACCCGTGATGTAGCTGTAGACGGAAAACACAACCAGCGGAGGGAGTACCAGTAGAAGGTGGTGGTGGCGGGGCGTCCAGCAGATAATGAGTGGCGGGCGCTGCAATGGAAGGAAGGCGCAGGGATGAGGGAGGCCTGGCTGGCACAATTGATTATTGGTTGACGAACTGAATGATTTGTGGGTGGCGAAGGAAGGAAGGCGAGATTGTGGCGTCTGGTTGCTGTATGTGGTGGTGGTGGGGGGAAGGGAAGAGGAAGGAAGGGATGGAGAGGAAGAGAGGGAGGGTGCAGGGGAAGGGAAGAGTGAGGGTGCTGGGGGTGACGTCTGGCCGCTTGTGTTACGTTGATGTTCCTTACGTCTGACCACACAGCGACAGAAGATTTTTTTATTTTTCCTGTTTCTTTCTTTTTGTCTTTCTTTCTTTTCTTTCTTTCTTTCTCCATACTATTTTTATCTTATTTCTTATTATTTATTTATTTATTTATCTATTCATGTTCACTTCCATTTAGGCATTTATTTGTTTACTTATTTATTTATTTGTTTACTTATTTATCACTTTATCTATTTATTCATTCTAGCAGCAGCCAATGAATGATTAGCATTGAGTGTTTAGACCATATTCTCTAAAACCTTCAGCCTCTTATCTCAACAACTTCTTAATAGGCTCTAATGAATGTTGTTAAGGTGTCTTCATGACGCTGGCGCTAGTCTGACAAGGATTATGGACCATCGACACGAATTATCAATGTAACCTTGGAAAAATACTTCTGATGAGAGAACGAGGAATTAAGTATATCAGCTTTTGACTTACAGAACTACAAACACAAAGAAAGTTACTAAAAGGATGTACCAGTTGTGAATTGAGTCATCCAAGGTCATACAGCGTCATCCCAACCACCACTACCACCACCACCACTATCATCACCACCACTATCATCACCAGCACCACTCGTCACCACCAGTCCCATCCACCCTGACGGCGTAATAATGGTAGAAGGGAGTGGATGGGAGAGGGGAGAAGACGGGAGGAGGGTATGAGGCTGGTTGGTGAGACACTTGGTCAATTAAACTATATTATCAAGGCTGTTGGCGCCCTCCACAATCCCCCATTTGAATTTTAAATCGTGACCCCTCAAACGACGAAGCGGGGGAGAAATGGGGAGGCGGGCCGCTCAGGATGGATTAGGGTGAGGGGAGGAGATGGCTCATTCTCCTTTTTATTCTCTCTCCCTTTATTTATTTTTTCTCATCCCTTATTCCTTTGTTTCTTTACGTACACTGCTCTATATTCAGTTTGTGTGATGCGTTCTATATTTCTATAAGTTTATTTTCTTGGTGCATTTTTCTCTCTCTCTCTCTCTCTCTCTCTCTCTCTCTCTCTCTCTCTCTCTCTCTCTCTCTCTCTCTCTCTCTCTCTCTCTCTGGGTTAATATTCTTTTTTTTACATAAGTCGTTTTTTAATTACGTATTTTGTATCACTGTTTAATTAATTTTCACGTTTCATTTCCCCTATCTTTCTTTCTTTAACATTTTTTTTTATCTCTCTCTAATTTCCATCCTTTTTTTTTCCCCCACGTCCTGAACAATATTTTATTAACGCTTCACATTTCCCATCACTACGCTCTTACTTCTACATACGCATGGGAATTCTAACGCCTTTCTCCGCTGGAAATCTCTTCATCTAATGGTTTTCCCGTCTTCCATTCCTCTGGGCAGTAAGATGTTTCCCTTTTTATGGAGCTTAATCAGGCAGCCAGAGAAAGAGAGGAAGAGAGAGAGAGAGAGAAAAAAAAAAAGAAGGAGCATCGAGAAATAAATACGAGGTGATAATGTTTTATTCACACTCACTTCTTATCAGGCACCGTCCCTTCTCTCCCACCTCCCCTGGCTCTGCTCTGTCTTTGCTATTCCTTCCCTCCCTTCTTCCTTTCTTTTCAGCATTCGTTCTTCTTTTTTTTTTCTACTACTTTATTCTCTTGTTTGTTTCTCTTTTTTTCTTTTTCTAATTATTTTTTTTATTATTATTGTTATTATTATTATTATTATTATTATTGTTGCTGTTGTTATTGTTATTGTTAGTAGTAGTAGTAGTAGTAGTAGTAGTAGTAATAGTAGTAATAGTAGTTTTTTATTGTCTTTAAGTAGTCTCCTCTCTGAATTCAAATCTCTCTCTCTCTCTCTCTCTCTCTCTCTCTCTCTCTCTCTCTCTCTCTCTCTCTCTCTCTCTCTCTCTCTCTCTCTCTCTCTCTCTCTCTCTCTCTCTCTACAATATCTCACAGTTCCTCGGGTGGCCTTTCGTTGTAGAGTAATTATTGTACACTGGAAATAAGTAACTAAATACATGGAATTTAATCACCTCTTGTCCAGCGTGGGAGCGAGACTAGCATAGCCAATGGTCCGTGTGCCTTGTGTGGTCCTCGCCTGCCCTCCTTCCTGCCTTCCTTGTCTTTCTTTTTTTGTTCCCTGTCTGCGTTTCTGTTTGTCTCTTTGTCTCTCTCTCTCTCTCTCTCTCTCTCTCTCTCTCTCTCTCTCTCTCTCTCTCTCTCTCTCTCTCTCTCTCTCTCTCTCTTCTCTTTAACTCCCTATTCCTCACCATTTTACATCCTCCCATCCTACTATCTCGCATCTTCCCATTCCTTAACCCTGCACTTCGTTTCCTACCATACACACTTCCCCTCCCTTCGCTCACTCACTCCACTCCCCAAACATCCCCTTAACAAACATCCTCTTCCGACCAAACTTCCCTTTCTACTTCCCATTACTTCACTTTCTCCCATTCCTTGCACTTTTCGTCCCTCTACGCAGTCCCCTTCACTTCCCAGCTCTTCCCCGGGTCTCTTCTTCCCTCCCCTGCTCCTCCTCCCTTGCCCTCCCCAGCCCGGGCCCGGCGGGGAGCTTCGTTAGAGCCATACACGGGGAGGGCGTACAGCCACCCCGGCAAATGGAGTCGCTTCATTTAAACCAACAAATCTGTGGTTGCATTATTCATTGGCTGCTTCGCTTACGCCCCGACCCTGCTGGGGGAAGGGAAGGCAGAGGAGGGACGAGAGGGAAGAGAGAGAGAGAGGGAGGGAGGGATAGATGGAGAGAGGGAAGGATAGAGTGATGGAAGGAGGTGTATACAGGAAAGAATGAAATGATAGACTGATGCAGGGGTGGGTATGGAAAAAAATAGACGAAGGAGGGACAGAAGGAAGAATAGAGTGATGGAAGGAGGAAGAGTGTACAGAGGAGAAAAGAAGAGAAATGATACACTGATGCAGAGATGGATGGAAAGAATAAAACGAGGGAGGGACAGAATGATAGACTGACGTAGGGACTGATAGACGCACAGATGCAAAGGGAGATAGGAGCGGGTGCAGGAAGGGAGAAAGAGAGTGAGGGAGGAGGGAGCAAAGGATAATTAGATAGTGGAAGGAAGGGACACGAATAGAAAGAAAGGAAGTGAGGGAGGGAAAAACGAAGAGAGAGAGAGAGAGAGAGAGAGAGAGAGAGAGAGAGAGAGAGAGAGAGAGAGAGAGAGAGAGAGAGAGAGAGAGAGAGAGAGAGAGGGAGGGGGGAAGGGGCTTAGACCTGTAAAAAAGAGAGAAAAAAAAGGGTGGGAATAATTAAATGCGAAATGAACACAAGAACCTGCATCAAGGGTGACGAAACAATGCCGAGAGAGAGAGAGAGAGAGAGAGAGAGAGAGAGAGAGAGAGAGAGAGAGAGAGAGAGAGTTTAACACGTAAAAAACCGTGACAGCAGACTAAAAACAGACTGAAATAAGACAGAGTGTGAGTAAAACAAGCGGATCTGAAATAAACACGTCTATCAAGGGAGAGTATATGAATGTAGCACTCATTGACTCACTGCAAAGTTCAGACAGACAGACAGACAGACAGACAGATAGACAGACATGGGTGAAGTTAAGTTTGCATTGAATTGCCTTTCTATAGTGCGGTCTTGATAAGGGTGTTTGTTCGTCTTTGCCTTTCATTTTCTTTGCCATTTCTTCTCGCCCTTTTATTTATTTTTTTTCTTCTTCCTCCCTTTCGTTTTCTTTACGTTCTTTTACTGTTATCGTGTCAAAATTTCTCTCTTTCTATATTACTTATTACTTTTCTTCTTTTCCTTCCTTATCTCTGTTTATTCTATCATTCTCTTGGTCTTTCTTCCGTATCTTTACAGTTTTCTTTCTTTCTCTTCCTGTTATTTTCCATCCCCTTATTTTTTCGTTTCCTTAACCTTCTCTTCCCTTCTCTTCCTTCCCCCTTCCTTTTTCTTTTCTCTCCTACCTGATCCTCCCTTCTTTTCCCTTATTTTCCATTCCCTTCTCTTTTTTCCCTTCCATTTCCTTCCCTTCCCTTCCTTGCCTTTCCCTTCCCATTCCTCCCCTACTCAGACGCTACGCAACCCTTACGTTAATCATCCAATCAATCAAATTCTATCTCTGTTATTCCCGTTTATTCTACCTTCTACCTCATCCCTTCACCTGTTCCCCTCACCTGATCCCGCCACGACATGGACCTGTACGTTACCTGCTCATCCACTCACAATCTAATTTTAGGTATCTACTCCTACCTTTTTTTGAGACGCCGTGAAAAAATGCTTCTTCTCTTCTTTAAATAGCGTCTGCGTTCATCGTACCTTCCTGAGCTTTCCTTTTCGCGCCTGAAACCTTGCTCCTTGGTGGGTTTCGCGGCTTCTCTTGAGTTTGTGCGTTCAGCAAAAAAAAGGAACGTAGGAAACAGAAAAGAAGAAAAAATAGATGAGCTGAATTTTTTTTCTTTCTTTTTTTTTTTTTGTAGTCGTTATTATTGTTTTGATGATGATTATTATTATTATTGTTGTGATTATTATTATTATTATTATTATTATTATTATTATTTTTATTATTATTATTATTATTATTATTATTATTATTATTATTATTATGTTGTTGTTGTTGTTGTTGTTGTTGCTGTTGATGTATAATGATCCAAAAACCTATCTCGTTCCGAAGAATATGTGAAAGGATTCATACTAGGAAAAAATCAGCATTTGCTCTGAACATTCAATGATACCACGTTTTCGCAACCTAGAAGTCCTCAAAGGGTCATGAGAGGTTATCACATGCAACAGTTCAGCAAGAAATAGCTACATTTTCGATAACCAAAAACCGAACTGGATCAGCCTGCTAAGATCCAGGTGCCTCACGCAGACGGGATGAAGCTTCGAGGAAACAGAA